>NC_090726.1:532597-537597 GCF_036898095.1 Palaemon carinicauda
AGGACCGGGAAACTGAGTGGTGTCAGAGGGGTCTTGAATGTGGCTGACAGCGACGACAATGAAGGTGTTGGTGAAGGAGCCTGGACAAGGGTGGGTGACGATAATGAAGTTGATGGTGAAGGAACCTGGACAAGGGTGGCTGACGGTGGAGGTGGCATCCCTGGTTGCCACTCCGTGGTACGGGGCCAGGAAGACTGGCCTGAATACTGTGGTGACTGGGGCGACATCCAGGATGGATGACTTCTGGATGATGCTGCTGCTCTGGTGGTGCCTGCGAGGTTGCTGGTTGAGGTGGATGCCAGAACTGCTGCTGCTGACGGGGCTGCCAAGGTTGCTGCTGCTGTGGGCCTGGCCAGGCCATCATGATTGGTTGTTAATGTGGCTGCTGGAAGACCTGACGCCACTGCCTGTAGCGGTGTACAAGGTTGAGACAGGGTATCTGGAATTCATGCCAGTAGTCCTCTGGGATGGCATGCATGTGGCCTTCCAGCAGGCACAAAAAATCGTAAACGATCTTGTGCTGGCCGGTGAACGAGGTTCCCGAGGAATCTGCTTTGGACATGATCTGAAACATACAAACATTGTTACAATTTAGTACAGCATTTCAATGCAACATATTGCACATTCTATGTCAAAAACAATGGATGAAACTGGAATACAATCTACTTGTAGACATTGGGATTCTCACATTTTTCACTACAGTACTGATGTCCTTGTGGGACACCCAGGTGTCTCTGGGTGTGGGGTTTGTTGTTGGGCTGGACTGCTTCCCCTTGCCCTTGTCCTTCCAGGTGCTAGTAGATGCTTGGCTGTGGGAACCTGTGGACCTCAATTCATCATCGTCTCCGTCGCTGACCGTCACTGCACCTGACTCTGAGCTAGCAAACTGCTCACTGGGGACTGTCTCTCCCCAGACGATGTGTTGTATGAGGAAAGGCCATTTCTCCATGATCTGGTCCTCACGGGCACTCCTTTGGGGCTGGCCAGCTCCACTCTTCTTCTCCTTCTTCATAACCTTCCCAACCCTGGTCCTCAAGTTCTCGTAATGCTTCTTGCATTGGACACTAGTGGCAAGAGGCTCCAGCTGCTCTCCAAGTTGTTCCCACCGGTGGTTCTTGGCTACAACGTTGATCCACTCCTTGTGCTTCTTGTCAAACAGCATGGGATTCTCCTTCACAAGGTTGGCCAACCTAGTCTCCGCCTCTTCTGTCCAGTGGTAGTCAGGGATTTCTTTCTTTGACATCCGAACCCGCTTCTTCTGCTTCATCTCGTCCTCACTGGATGGCTGTCTCTGGCTTAAATCCTGCTGTGTTACCGGGATCACGAGATCGAGACTTGATATTGATGAGTGAGGAGAATTATCTCTATCAGCAATCTCTGCCTCTAGCCTGTTGGCTTCTGGCCTTCTCCCCCTTCCTTTTGTCAGCTTGTTTTTAGGCATGATGTCTCTGCTGGCGAGCTCTGGAATGGCGAGCAGTGTCCTCGAAGCTCTATATATACCCCCAAACACCGACGCGAGCGCCACTGTCGCGGAGTAGTCGTGAATTAGTGTGAACTGGTCGTGAACTGGCGTGAACTGGTCGTGAAATTCTCGTGCCATGCGCAAACTGTTCGTGAAGTACGTAAACTAGTCGTAAACTGCTCGTGCCATCAATGCATGAAGTACACGTGACCATGTCAGTGGGAAGGCACGGCCAGGCTACGACATGCTTAAATTCGTGAACATATCGTCAATTACTCGTGAACTCGACGTGAACTGTTCGTGAACTATTCGTGGCAGTTCGTGACAGTCGTGGCATGGCACGCATTACCATGCACTGGCACGCACCCTCCCGCATCCTCCCGACGAGTTCATGACGCGTTCACGAACAGTTCGCCCAAAATTTTGTCGTGACCAAAATTTTGAACATTTCAAAATTCTTGCCTCCACATGCCACGATGTCACGACAGGTTCACGACGAGTTCACTCCAGTTCACGCATAGTTCACGCCAGTTCATGACTCGAGTTATGATAATGCATGCAACAAATTCGTGCAAGAGTCAGGGTACCTTTATACCCAGGGATTTGCTGGAGATATTGAAAAATAATTTCACCTTTTGATATCTATATTTCTGTTATCTTTTGCGTAAACATAACTCAATTATGTTCATGGTCAGCTATCATACCAGAGCATCTCATTCATTCATTCATAATTCATTCATGAAGATTGCCATGCCAGTGACATGACATGGGCTCTTGCCGTTGGGTAGCCCGTAAGAGAATATTACTTTGAAAAAGGTGGTCTCCCAGAGGAGGCCGATACTGCAACATTATAAAGGAAAGGGTGATCTTTACAGAGTTACTGGAAAATACAAAAGGGGAGGATATTTTACTTTAAAAGGATTTCTTGCATCTAACGTGGTAGTGAGTAAAGTGACCCGGAGGAGAGACTCCTCTTTAGGTCCACGAAATGAAAGGTTAACAGACAGATTCTGTCAGTCAGAGAAAAAGTAGTTATAGGAGCAAGTCCCAGACTTGGAGAGAGGAGAGGAGATATGTTTTTTTCTTTAGTCAGCGAGAAAAGAAGTAGGTTTAAGCTAATAAGCTTATCCCTGCTCAGTGGTTGGGAGCTGGAACTGCTGGAGTAATTCCATGAAGTTGGAGATCCTGGTTAGGGACAGGACTCTGATGAGGATCTAGAAGGCTATAGGGATGAGGTCTTCCATGGGCAGTGACTCAACTTGTTGAGTCAGGGTTTGAGGTGGGTTGGAGGACATGGGTTGTGGAAGAGGTGCTGCCAAGCATCTGTAGGCTAAGCCATTATATTCATCTTAGCCAGAATAAAAATTATTCATAGCTAAATATTCATCGACAAAAAAGACATATTATATTTTGTTTCTAATTAATATTCATTAATAGCCTGTTATTTATGGAACACATCATTTATTATAACTTAAACGTTAGAAATAATTATATATCCAAAATAGTTATCACTCAAAGGACTTAAATATCCCAACCATGATTATTCTAAATCCAATAATTTTTCATATGAACATGAAATTTGCAAAACAGAAAAAGTTATATAACCTGAATATTTATTATTGAAATGACATATATATCTCTCTCCAATCATGACTATTCGGACTCCTCTACCTTTTCATATAGAATATGAACAAAACTACGATCAAATCTCTAATAAACGAAATCTGGAGCTGAGCTTAAATAGACGACGCGTATGCAAACGAATTTGAAATCAGACGTGAAAGACAAGACTCTTGTCGCTTCCCTCATTTGCATTGTATCAAATAGAGATAGTGTTTTGTCATAAATTATCCCCGACTCATCTGTCACCATTC
This sequence comes from Palaemon carinicauda, assembly GCF_036898095.1. Taxonomy (NCBI): domain Eukaryota; kingdom Metazoa; phylum Arthropoda; class Malacostraca; order Decapoda; family Palaemonidae; genus Palaemon; species Palaemon carinicauda. The sequence goes on from NC_090726.1 coordinate 535,934, forward strand.
TTACACAATGCAAAATCATGGAAGGAATGACGAGGAACAAACGTTGTCCACAGCACCATTGCTTTGGAAATTCTATGAACGTTTCAGGTAGGAGCTTCGGACTTCTCTTCAAACGTTAGAATATTCAAAAAGTATTTTTTCATAGTCTTTTTATTTTCATTGACCTGTCAATTTTATAGATATGGAATCCTTTTCTTATTTCATAGTTGTTTATATGTATCTAGAAGCATACACCAATAACAAAAACAACAACAAATGCAGCCGTTTATTGTCCACTGTATGACAAAGACCCAGACATGCTCTTTTTTATGTTTGGAGTTTGGCCAGTTTGATGTCAAATTCTTTACCTGTTTGAAACTTGTTTATATATATCTAGAATTATACAACAACAACAACTGTAGGAGTTTCTTGTCCATTTCAGGACACAGACCTCAAAAATGCCCTTGATTATGTGTGGGGTTTGTCCAGTTTGATATTAGATTCTTCACTTATTTGGCAGCTGTAGATATGTATCTAGAAACATACAAAATCAACAACAAGAACAAACACAGCAGCAGAAACTACAACAAATGCAGCTGTTTCTAGTCCATTGCAATTGATAGGTATTTACATGTATCTAGAGGCATACAACAACAACAACAACAAAAAATATACAAGTGCAGCCTTTTATAGTCCACTGCAGGACAAAGGTCTCAGGCATGCCCTTATATATGTCTGAAGTTTTGCTAGTTTTTATCACCAAGCTGGCCAATGTGGATTAGTGACAGTAGGAGACTTTAGTCTGATCGCTCACAGCAAACCAATCTAGTTTGGGTAGCCCTGACCAGTACACCTTTGCTAATCATGACGATACACAATCCATTTCACCACGTTAAGGTATCCCCACTTTCTGAGAGGGGATACAATGCAAACCATAGAATACTATATATATAAAACAAGAAATGTATTTCTTAAGTCAGGCTATTTTATAACGCGATACAAGGTTATGTAAAACCCACAACGACTATCTTCAGGTAGAGTTGTGTTTACTTCTCGCTTGTTTACTTTTACGGTGCTCCTGACGAAGGTAAACACACTTCAGCTGAAAAATCCTTTCTGTCACCAAAGCTTTCTCTGCTTAATGGATACTTTTGCCACGAGCGATTCAAGGATTTAAGTTAGCTGGAGGACGAAGGAGACGAGAAAAGTGAAATGATAAATTCTGCAATTGGTTGAAAGAAATACCAGAAAGAGAGTCAGCTTTTTAATGTACGTGATAGGAACGTCTCGTAATATATGTTTTGGATGCGTAGAGAATTGGTCAAATTCTATGAAATAATTCAATCAAGTCGCATGTAATAGAAGATTCGTTATATTTTTTATGTTTGTACATGACAATCAGAAAAGAATGCCTTAAATCATCTTAACAGAGGTAAAAGTAGAGATACTGTCATTTATGTATTTGAAATATGAAAAAGCATCTTAACAAAAATAGCTACAAGATATAAGAAAGGAAATCTATTGAAAACAGAAAGTATTTTATTGCTGGAATATCGGCAATTAGAAACTACCGAATAATACTATGCAGATTTTTTTCCAATAAAACCAAATCTGTTATATTTAGTATAAGTTTATCCCTTTGGAATAGACTTCTTTGGAGATTGGAGTTTAAGTAAATCAAATAT
>NC_090726.1:542597-545097 GCF_036898095.1 Palaemon carinicauda
TCGGTATACATGTGAGGAATGCTACATAAGGAATAAGGGCAGAAAACAATAGATTAAGCTAATATTATGCCTCAATTTTTTATAACTATTTTCCTGTCCAATCTTCCATGTCAAATTCACTATTTCCATTTAATGTTTATGTGATTTTGATACATCACCCCCTCACGAGGGTCGCTTCAGGGCAAAACAAAATGTTTTTTTTTTGTTTTTTTTTTTTTTTGTCTAAATTTCCCATATTAGTTTTCCATAATCTATGATTTCATGCATGTTTTAACTTTTAAACGCCATCTCTCTCTCTCTCTCTCTCTCTCTCTCTCTCTCTCTCTCTCTCTCTCTCTCTCTCTCTCTCTCTCTCTATATGGATTTAGTGTTTAAATAAGTCATAAGTGGATTATTAAACTTTGAAAATACTCATTATAGATTTGCCTTCTTTCCTAAATTCCTTTGCTGTCTAGCCTAATACTTTGAAAAAAAAAATAGATTGTTCTTTTTCAATTTTGCTGTATTTCATAGTTTGTAAAACACGAAGAAATATTATACATTCACATCTTATCTTATCTTACGGCTACCAGATTTGTCATTAGTTATTTCATTGAAACAGTACTACGTAATAAAGGATTGATTTAATTAACATTTAAAGAAAATATTGTTTAATAATTTCTTCTCTGTCAAGCATAGTCTGATATATGCCATAATTAAATTTTCAATTTGTTGCTCGACGTTCAATGAAATTGTATACTTTTAGTTTCTCATTATATTGTTTTTTTTTTTTTACATAATAAAACTAGGCAATTTAAACTTTTAATTGCACCGAGATCTTCTTTAATTTACCATCCTTGAGGAAAATGTAGCCAATTTCCAGTGTCGTAGTGTAGCAAACGTTAACTTTAATCTTTTTCTGTCTGGTTATAAATCATCTGTTTTCATCAACATTATTGATGTAAATTCGGCTATGATAATTTATGCAAACTTTACTTATTTTATATCAGTTTTAACTGAGGTATCCATAATATTCTTATTTTATTTAACTTCAATAAAAAAACATTTAACATTATTGATGTAAATTCGACTCTGTTAATGTATGTAGTTTTTACTTATTTTATTTTCCCTTTAATAAAGCTAATCGAAAAATTTATATTTTATTCAACTTTAATAAAAGAACATTACTTTAGGTCACCATGAACATATTGTTATGATATAACACAGCTTTCGGTCAAATGATCGTCGTATTTAGGTTAGGTTAGATTACACCTTTCTCATTTAATATTCTTATCTTTCAAATTCGTTATCTGATTATCTAGAAAATGTTTGTTACTACTCTGCCTTATCTCTACCCTAACATTACATAATTTTTTTTTATCATAAATGAATGTTTAAAATATGCAAGTAAAGTACCTCAGTTGTCTACAACTGATAAAAATGGTAAAGTTTAAAACTATAAGTGAATTTATTCTAAATAACTATAAAGTTACTAAAAGAACGCACAATGAGAGAGAGAGAGAGAGAGAGAGAGAGAGAGAGAGAGAGAGAGAGAGAGAGAGAGAGAGAGAGAGAGAGAGAGATTTTGAAGTTTCAGTTCATAGTAATATTGGAAACTTACTCCACCATTAATAGCAATGGACATTTTCAAAAACTCTTAAACGCTGAGCGTAAAGTACTGTTGTATTAGAAAATACTACAAGGATAGGATGAAATAAATGTATTTGAAATAAGCTTTGAATGAAAACTAGTTCTAATTTAAACCTATATATAATAGGATGAGATTTCCAAGTTATCTTTAATTATAAAATTTAATTAATTTGCATAGTCAATAAATAGAAAAATTATATTGCTATTAAAATTTAAATCTTAAGTCTAAGAACTTTTGAATAAGGTTTTGAACGATTCTAAGATATACAGTATGTAAAAATAATTTTAAAAAAAGGAAAAAAAAAAAAAACAGCATGCCATTGGGAGATCTGATGATGAACAGCATTCTAAGATGGAATAACAAATGTGATAATGAACACAATAATAAGATCATAAAACTACCTTCTTGAACTTTACCATATGATATAAACGATGACAAGAGCATAAAAAGTAACTAAATATTAAATCATCTATTCATCCATACCATGCATAATATCTTCAATTTGCGCTGCTGATGATTTCATTGTAAATTATCCCTTCAGGATATTTGAATTTACATATTCACCACAAAAAAGGAAAGTAATTACCGTATTTTAGTCAGCATAGCACGATCTGAATAGCTGCATATCATCATGTAAAGAAAACTGTAACTTGATTGATAATGATCATTAGAAAACGACTCTTCCCTTCGGATGTCTTAATGATGCGAGACACCTTGTCAACTTCCTCTTCTTGCTGGTTAAATAGAAATGTTTTTATATAACTATGAATAGGAATATACATTCGGGAATTTTCTTTAAATTTATAAATATGGTATGGATTAAGGACAATATATCAAAGACAGGAATATGATTTGCGTCGCTTTTCAAAT
>NC_090726.1:563853-566353 GCF_036898095.1 Palaemon carinicauda
TCCTTGGATTCATACTGTAATACTGATGCAAAAATAAGTAGACGTATGACCATTACTCTCTCTCTCTCTCTCTCTCTCCTCTCTCTCTCTCTCTCTCTCTCTCTCTCTCTCTCTCTCTCTCTCATGCCTGGCCTTCGTGAATGAATAAAGCTCATTCACCAGAAATTCAATTAGCCTACAAGGTTAAAACTCTAATAGTAGCTTTTTTATTGAAAAGCGACGCAAATCATATTCCTGTCCTTTGATATATTGTCCTTAATCCATTTCATATTTATAAATTTTTATAAAAATCCGAATGTATATTCCTGTTCATCTTTGTATAAAAACATTTTTATTCAACATGCAACGAGAGGAAGTTGACAAGGTGTCTCTCATCATTAAGACATCCGAAGGGGAAGAGTCGTTTTTCTAATTATCATTATCAATCAAGTTACAATTTTCTTCACATGATGATATCCAGCTATTCAGATCGTGCTATACTGACTAAAATACGATAATTACTTCCCTTTTTATGTGGTGAATATGTAAATTCAAATACCCTGAGGGGATAATTTACAATGAAATCATCAGCAGCTCAAATTGAAGATATTATACATGGTATGAATGAATAGATGATTTAATATGTAGTTACTTTTTTATGCTTTTGTCATCGTTTATATCTTGATATGGTAAAGTTCAAGAGGGTAGTTTTATGTTCTTATTATTCTGCTCATTATCACATTTGTTATCCCATCTTAGAATGCTTTTCATCATCAGGTCTCACAATGGCACGGTATTTTTTTTTTCAGAATTGTTTTTTACATACTGTATATCTTACAATCGTTTAAAACCTTGTTCAAAAGTTCGTGGACTTATGATTTAGATTTTAGTAGCAATATAATTTTTTATTTATTGACTATGCAAATTAATTAAATTTGATAATTAAAAATAACTTGGAAATATCATCCTATTATATCTAGGAGTGAATTAGAACTAGTTTTCATTCAAAGCTTATTTCAAATACATTTATTTCACCCTATCCTTGTAGTATTTTCCAATATAACAGTACTTTACGCTCGGCGTTTGAAATTTTTTAAATATGTCAATTGCTATTAATGGTGGAGTAAGTTTCCAATATTACTATGAACTGAAACTTCAAATTCTCTCTCTCTCTCTCTCTCTCTCTCTCTCTCCTCTCTCTCTCTCTCTCTCTCTCTCTCTCTCTCTCTCCTCTCTCATTTTGCGTTCTATCAGTAACTTTATAGTTATTAGAATAAATTCACTTATAATTTTAAACTTTACATTTTTATCAGTTGTAGACAAATGAGGTATTTACTTGCATAAATTAAACATTCATTTATGGTAATAAGGCAGAGTAGTAACAAACTTTTTCTAGATAATCAGATAACGAATTTGAAAGATTAGAATATTAAATGAGAAAGCTGAAATTAAATATCCAGTAATAAATACGACGATCATGTGACTGAAAGCTGGGTTATATCATAACAATATACAATAAATGCTTACATATAGTGAATATGTTCATGATGTTTTTTTTTTCATTAAAGTTAAATGAAATATGAATTTTTCGATTAGCCCCATAAAAGGGAAAATAAAATAAGTGAAAACTACATACATTAACAGAGCCGATTTAACATCAATAGTGTTAATGTTTTTATTGAAGTTAAATAAAAAAAGAATATTCTGGATACCTCAGTTGAAACTGAAATGAAATAAGTAAAGTTTACATAAATTATCATAGCCGAATTTACATCAATAATGTTGATGATAACAGATGATTTATAGCCAAACAGAAAAAGATTAAAGTTAACGTTTGCTACACGACGACACTGGAAATTGGCTACATTTTCCTCAAGGATTGTGAATTAAAGAAGACCTCGGTGCAATTAAAAGTTTAAATTGACTCGTTTTATTATATGAAAAGAAACTCTAGGCAAAATATGAGAAACTGAAAATATAGAATTTCATTGAACGTCGAGCAACCACTTGAAAATTTAATTACGGCATATATCAGACTGTGCTTGACAGAGAAGAAATTATTAAATAATATTTCCTTTAAATGTTAATTAAATCAATCCTTTATTACGTAGTACTGTTTCAATGAAATCACTAATGACAAATCTGGTAGCCGTAAGAAGATAAGATGTGATTGTATAATAATTCTTCGCGTTTTACAAACTATGAAATACCGTAAAATTGAAAAATAAAAATCTTTTTTTTTTTCAAAGGATTAGGCTAGACAGCAAAGGAGTTTAGGAAAGAAGGCAAAACTATAATGAGTATTTTCATGGTTTAATAATCCACTTATATCTTATTTAAATACTAAATCCATAGAGAGAGAGAGAGAGAGAGAGAGAGAGAGAGAGAGAGAGAGAGAGAGAGAGAGAGAGAGAGAGAGAGAGACAGAGAGAGAGAGAGAGAGAGATGGCGTTCAAAAGTCAAAACATTCATACATGTTTTGACTTTTAAACGCCATCATAAATTATGGAAAACTAATACG
>NC_090726.1:571353-583853 GCF_036898095.1 Palaemon carinicauda
ATCCTGCGTCTAAGGACCATTCCGACTCTATCGGTGTGAACCTGGATAGAGCGTCCGCTGTCACATTGCGGACTCCTTGAAGGTGAACTGCCGACAGGTACCACTTCTTCTTTTCCGCCAATCGGAAGACGGCCAACATCACTAGGTTGAGAGGTGGTGACCTCGATCCTTGTCGATTCAAGTATCTCACAACTACCTCGCTGTCTATCACCACCTTATGTGGATCGAGTGACGCGGGGAGACTTTCTTTAAGGTAAGGAGCACTGCCCTAGCTTCTAGAAAGTTTTATGTGAAAGGTCTTGAATAGCCTGGACCAAGTCCCCTGGACTTTTTTCCGATGAGAGTGACCTCCCCATCCCTCCTTCGAGGCGTCTGAGTGAATCGTCACCGACGGGGGAGGTGGCTGAAGAAGAACCGACTTCTTTAGATGTCTGGCTTGGGACCAAGGCCTGAGAAGAGTACTTAGCCGAAGCGGCTGGTCTTCTCAGATCTCTTCACGCGTTTGATGCATAACTTCTCCAAACTGCGATTGCATCCTTTAGCTGTGCTCTTAGCACTGGGTCTGTCACCGAAGCAAACTGGAGAGAGCGCAGTACTCTCTCCTGCTCGTGTCTTGATATCCTTTCGGAATCTAGAAGTCTCTTGACAGAACCCGCTATCTCCTTCCTTTTCTTCGCCGGGGTGGAGAAACGGTGTGACAAAAGGTCCCAGTGGATTCCCAGCCACTGGAACTTTTGAGATGGAGAAAGTCGAGACTTTTTCTGTTGATCTTGAAGCCTAGGTACTCTAGGAACTGGATCACTTGACTGGAAGCTTGCAAGCATTCTGTCTCGGATGCTGCCCACACCAACCAGTCGTCCAGGTAGGCTACTACCTGAATTCCCTTTAGGCGTAATTGTTTGAGAGCTACGCTCGCAAGCTTCGTAAAAATCCTTGGGGCTATGTTTAGCCCGAATGGCATGGCTCCGAAGGCGTATAGTCTTCGTTGTAGCCTGAACCTAGGTAGGGGGAGAGTCGATGGCTAATTGGAATGTGCCAATAGGCGTCTAACAAGTCTATAGAGACGGAATATGCCCTCTCGGGCAGTAAGGTCCTTATGCGTTGCAGTGTTAGCATTTTGAATTTGCAATTCACTATGAACTTGTTGAGTGGCGACAAGTCCAGAATGACTCTGAGCTTTTCCGAGTCTTTCTTGGGAACACAAAACAGCCTCCCTTAGAAATTGATGGGCTTCACCCTTCGGATCACCTTTTTTCTCCAACAGTTCTTGAACGTACTCCTCCATAACGGGGGTGGAGTGTTGGAAAAACCGAAGGCACGGGGGTGGAGTGCTGTACCAGCTCCCGCCCAGTCCATTCTTGAGTAGGCTGTGGGCCCAGGGATCGAAGGTCCACCGATCCCGAAATTTCAGAAGTCTCCCTCCTACCGGTATCAACTCACTTGGACTGCCATCCTGAGGTCTTGCCTTCCTGACCACGACCACCCCTGAATCCCCTTCCCCTTGAGGGTCGCCTAGACAAGCCTCTGGCTGCTCCTCTAGGCTTTGCTCGAAAAGAAGTAGACTGCCCTTCGAACGCTGGGGTGAATGCCGTGGACTGTGTCGACACGGCCTGGGGTACCCACTGAAAGGTGGTCGGGGTTTGTGCCACGATCTGGGGCACTGGGGGCAATGGCAATTGCAGTTGCTGTTGCTGTCTAAGAGGCTTGGCTGGCCGAGACGGTAGCCTAGTCCTCATAGTCTTCCTCTTTGGTTGAGGACCCTCATCCGGGGAAGACTTTCTTTTGATAGCCAGGCCCCACTTCTGGAGAAGGTTTCTATTCTCCAAGGCGGCCTTATCAACAACTTCTTTGACCAAGTCGGTAGGGAAAAGGTCTTTTCCCCAAATGTTGGAGGAGATTAGTTTCTTTGGCTCGTGCCTCACTGTAGCCGAGGTAAACACGAACTCCCTACAAGCTCTCCTTGCCTTGACGAAGCCATAAAGGTCCTTCGTCACTGTGGCCAGAAGATGCTTGGCCACTACCATGAACATTTCATGGACCTTGGGGTCACTTGCCATCGTCTCGAGAGTAGTCTGAAGAGACGTTGAGGCAGTCAGTCTTTCTTTTGTATCGAACTCACTTCGCAAAAGAAAGTCAGACAGCTTAGGGAGGTCTTTGCCAAACTGACGTCCGGCAATATCAGCCTCCAACTTTCCCACTGAGAACGTAAGATGGACGTCCTTCCAGTCTTTGTGGTCCATAGGCAGGGCCAGCGACAAGGGTTTACACTCCTCTAGGGAGGGGCAAGACTTGCTGGCCTCGATTGCTTTTAGTACAGCCAGAAACCCTTTCTGTAAAAAGGGGAAGGCTCTAGTAGGCGAGGACACAAAGGAAGGGAGCTTCCTATTCAATGCGGCTACCTTTGAGTTAGAGAAGCCCCTCTCTTTCATCGAGGATGAAAGTAGAGCTTGAGCCTTAGCATGGTCCATCACTATGACCTCCTTCGGCTCTGTCTCCTCCTTTGAAGCTGGTTCCTTCCTCAGCCGGACATAACAGTCCGGATATGATGCCTTGCTGGGCCAGAATTCCACCTCCAGGGGAACTGAGCCCAGCTTATCCGAGATGACGATCTTTCCAGTCGTCATCGGCATGTGCTCAGCATACCTCCATGGGTTAGCATCTGAGCACAAGGGAAGGTCTTTCACATTGAGCTTTTTCTGGGGCCCATGTGATTCTGCAAGGCACTGCATTCGCAGTTCCATTGTAGCCGCCTTCTCCTGATTCTCCTTCTGCATTTGTTGGATCATTCCAACAATAGAAGAGAGGGCCAGTCCCAGCTCTACTGGGAGACCGGCCGATATAGAGGGGCTTGAACTTCATCCTGGGCTTCTGCCAGGAGGTCTTCCTCCTGACACCCGTCCACATCAGACATCCTGTCATCTAGCTGGATGTCTTGCATCGCGACCGCGACTTCAGCATCCACCTGGATCTGAACTTAGGGGATCTCCTCTTGAGGCTGGGGAATCACTGCATCAGCTGATGCCTTAGGGAAAGGATACGCCCTCATCTTCTCACTTGGAAGATAAGGGCCAGAAGTGTTCTTTTGGAAGCCCCTTACCCAGGTACGAAGCTTCTTCCTAGCTATTTAAATGTCTCATTAATCAGGTTAGTGCACACAGTACATACCTGAGGGTCCCAATACTGGAGATCATCCTTGGAGACAGCGTATGCTGCGTGTCTCCTACAAAACTCATGTCCGCAGAGGTTCTTGCTGCTGACATTGTAGAAAGCACTTCCCCACTTCGGAGTGTCCTTCTGTAAAGAGAAGAAATTTCCATGAGTATCAAGTGAACTATGTATCACTGGATATGCATAGTATAGCATAACAATTCAGAAAGGAAAGACACACACTTGTGTTTCCCTCACAACCCATTGTTGCAGCCTTCCAGATAATAAAATCAAAATGGTTTATCTCTTCTAGAGTAACCAATGCAAGGTTTCCAGAGGAAACAGGTGGAGCTCACACCTAAGCAATGATTTTAAAATCCTGGATAATAGACAGGGAAGAACTCAGCTTCCTATCTGTAGGGCAACAGCAAAGGGATGTGCAAGAAAACACAATAGTGTTAGAAGATACAGTGCTGTACCAAAACCTTTACTATAGTTTTCTTCTTACTGTATATGCTATACAGAAGAATACTAGTACAGTATAGGGGGATGTGTGCCGGCTTGCCTTTGCCGGCCGGCACACACCACAACTAGCTTTAAAGTATACTACTTAACAGCTATAGGGCGGCAGCACTCTGGTTCAAATGCCTGTGCCGGTCGGCAGCAACTGCCGGCCGGTAACAGCCAGTGTTGGCCGGCAATGGCTGCCGGCCAGCACCTACACAAGGTAGTACCCAGCTGCCGGCCACACTCTTGGTGACCGGCAGACAAGGACTGACATAAGCTGGCCGGCAAAGGTACAAGACCGATGCCAGCCGGCAGCAAAAGAACCAGAGGACTACACCTGCCCGGCTGCCGGCCTCATAGGCCGGCAGCCGGGACAGGTACAGCACTAGAAGAAAATAGAATGGATGCCGGGATAAGAGTGTACACAACCTCCAAGCCCGGCAACCGAAAGAGTGCATATAAGGAAGGGGAGAAACTAATTCAGGCTTCCTTGACCAATGCTGTCCGGCTCTGCCGGCAGGCATGGATGAGGGACCAAGAGAGGTCCGGGCAGCACTCGAAAACATAAGACCCTTGCCGGCCAGCAGCTCTGCCGGCCGGCAATGGGCTGAGTCAATTCCACATCCCAACCTATACTAGGTCCAGAAGTAGAACGACGTACAGTACAGTAAGACCCCTGCCGGCCAGCTCTGCCGGCCGGCAAGGGGCTGAGTCAATTCCACATCCTAACCTATACTAGGTCTAGATGTAGAACGACGTACAGTACAGTAATGGCTAGGCCATTACGGAGATAGAGGGGGAAGGGACAAGAGGGTCCTGCCAAACTTGCTTTAGTGACAGATCACCCGCAGCCAAGAAACTTATCTTAGCCTAAGGGAGATCTAAGGGGAAAGGCCAGCAATACTTGCCAGCTTCCAGAGCACCAAAGCAAGGAAGGCGTTGCTACTCCCAAGGGAAGAACTTATCCTCCCCCGAGAACAGCAACAGGACTAGTCTGGTAGATCACAAAAGAAGGAATCATAACTACAGAAACCTTCGGTAGTGACCTAAGGGAGCTAAGCTCCCTTTGCATGTGTTAGGTCAGCGAGGGGGACTCTGCCCCAAGCCAGACAACACAGACTCAGACTAAAAACTCTGTTGTTCTGTCTCTCTTGAACCATAACTACAGGAACAGGAAGGTACAGTAACACCCTAGTATAGTTTTATCGAAAATAAATTCGGAAAAAACCACTTAGGGATAAGCCCAAGGCTTAAACAGAGGGAAAGGGATTGCATACCTTCTCCGAAGAAAAGAAAGCAACCGGGGAGTATGATAAAGTATACTAAGGCTCCATAAGCAATTAGCCTAGGCACCAAGAGAATCGATTACCTAATTCACCGAAACTCACACGTATACAATCTTGGAAATATTCCACACAGTCTAAAATGTATAAAATATAGCCTAAAGCTTCAATAAAATTTTAATTACACTCGGAAAAACCAAAATCATGCATGAAGTACTAGGACCAAACGACTAGGCTACATGGCCTAGCGTAGGCCAGAATGGCGAATACTTCGCCAAATAATACTAAGCACGAAAGGAAATCCTATGTAATGCTAAATAGCTAAAATTTATTAAAGCAAAACAACCAAGAATGTCGCTCTGACTAACTAATTTATACCTAGCGAGCGACAGTGTCCAGGACACCTCTGGTAGGCTACGGCTCTTGTATCAAAGATTAATCCTATTAATCACTCAAAATTTTACCAAGAGCCTACATTTATACATAACAGACACTATACTCAACTTATCAGAGGCCGACGAAGACGAAGAAGCCATGAAAAGTCGAATAAATCCAAGATTTGCGAGAAAAACAGGAAAAACACCGAGTTGTTAAGCTACGCAAAAAGGAATACAGATGGCGCCAGGATTGGCGCCAGGCACGCATACGAATCGGGGGATAGGGAAGCCTTGGGAGCGGCTCCCCTTTTTCTTTCCCGAATTCGTATCTCGTCAATCACCTCCTACGAGACGAAATCTCTGTCCAGGATGTAGATTGCCATGTGACGTGTCTAGAATACGTCCTCTGATATGTCGCGATATCCCTTTCACGAGGGATACTCGCTCCAGGAGTTAGAATTCTGGTACCTTAAGGTAAATTCTCTGGGAATATCGCCGTAGTTGTAATATACCCTAGGAAGCTTCCCTATAGGAACTTCCATCAGGACGACATGGCTTGAGCCCAAAAATATATATATATATTCATATATATTTACACACACATATATATATATATATATATATATATATATATATATATATATATATATATATATATATATATATATATATATATATATGGATGTGTGTGTAAATATACACATTTATGTTCAAATGAATAAACATTCTTATCAGATATAACGAAAAAGACTAATTAGATGGCAAAAGAATACGTAACTAATAGAATACGTCTGATCAAGTCATAAATATTTCGTTGTATTATATCAGTAAACATTGAACTTTTTTTTTAGAGAGCAATGATAATATTTGTATATGCAAATGAGCTGGCGGCTGCTTAAGCTAACAATTATTACAAGTTAGTGCAACCTCTCTCTCTCTCTCTCTCTCTCTCTCTCTCTCTCTCTCTCTCTCTCTCTCTCTCTCTCTCTCTCTCTCTCAATACATCTATTTATCTATCTATCTGTCTATGTATCTTAATCTAAAAGCAGTATTTGTATATTTTATTTTATTTCGATCTCAGACAATTTTTCATCGATATCATAAAAGGTACTAAGATTAGAGAACACTTCTTTGATTTGACGAGGGAATTTTTACATGCTATAAATAGTTGATGCTTTAAAACATGAAAATAGTTCAATACTTGGTAAATTAAGAAAATACACACTTTTACCACTGTTTTATATTTCCCCAAATAAAAAAAAAATGCTATTATTTTTGTATCAAGAGTTTTCATCTAACATTAGTCTATTTTTACATAGATCTCACTGAGAATACAAAGAGTTTACTAAAAATATTTTTGGTCCAATTATATAAAAAAAAACTCGTATATATTCTATTTAATTTTTCATTTCACCTTGATAAGAGCTAGATTCTTTAAGAATGCAATTATATTATATAAAATTCATGGTGTATAATTAGATCAAATGATAAAATGCAAGATGGTAATTATACTTACTTTATTCATAATTTCCGATTATCTTCGACCAGGTTCACGTTAGACTTAAGTGAGTAGATATTTCCCCCAACTTTTTGTATGGTTAGAAATGGCTTTAATTCCAACATTTTATGGCCAGTTACTGATATACTCCATATTATTAATTCAAACTTGGGAATTGTTTTAAGATCAAATATGGCGATTTTAAGTCTATTTTCTATATAATATATATTTTTTTCTTTTTCAACTCATGGGGTGTTTAGTAATGTCCTTCTATATATCTCATTTACAACAACAACAACAGCAACAACAACAACAACAACAACAATAACAACAACAACAACAACAACAACAACAACAGCAACAAAATGCAATTATTTTTAGACCACTGCAGGACAGAGGTCTCAAATGTTAATTCTTGTCTGGGGTTTGACCATTTTGCATCATCACGCTGGCCAGTGCAGCTTGCTGATGGTGGAAGATTTTCGTCTGAATACTCACAGCAAACCAACCTAGTATGGGTGGCCCTGACTAATAGAGCTTTACTCATCACGGTGCTGAGCAAACCCTTTTACCACGTTAAGGCATCTTAACATAAAAAGTGTGCACTATATCCAGCAAGTATTATTTGATACATAATTAGAAATTTTCAAAACTTATTACAAGTAATAATTTGTCTTTCTCACTTTGTTATCCTTTGATATTATTTTGTAATAATTGTTTCTCTAAAAATATATATCCTGCTTCCTATTAACTATAGACCATGAAATTCTACATATAACATTTTCTTAGAATTTTTACTTTCACACATATGTTTAGAAACATAATAATTTTATCATTTTGTGACATGTAACGTTGGAAGAGAGAGAGAGAGAGAGAGAGAGAGAGAGAGAGAGAGAGAGAGAGAGAGAGAGAGAGAGAGAGAGATTGAAATATACACTCTAAGATATATAATTTGAACTAGAAGACTCATCATCATGCCATCACTAAGCAATGCAAAATAAAAAATATTTCACTAAATAATAATAATAATAATAATAATAATAATAATAATAATAATAATAATAATAATAATAATAATAATAATAATAATAATAATAATAATAATTATTATTATTATTATTATTATTATTATTATTATTATTATTATTATTATTATTATTATTATTATTATTATTATTATTATTATTATTATTATTATTATTAACAATAAGTGCCTATTCTTTCAGTGAAAAGACAAACACGTCTTTGAAAGATCAAGTTACAAACCACTAAAAGTTTAAAGTTATTTTGAAAATGTGAAATACAACATTATATTATTTCTCTTCCTATCATAAAGAACGTATTTTTTTTTCTTTTTTGGAAAATCCATCCGTATGTTAGTTTCCTCATGTGGAAGGCATTGCTCATATATTCCTTCCACAGAGTAACAATATGTAAACGAGATACAAATTTCGCTCATATTTTTTCTCTTTTAAAGGAAGGAAAATTTTGGGGAACGAAGGTTGCCAGAATTGTATGGCCACGAAATGTAAATATATATGTTTTGAGCTAGCTGATCTTAATGGTAGTGGCGTCTTAGGGTTCATATTAAAAAAAAAAAAATAACTTTTTAGGGGAATTTATTTAGCTAAGTAATAATTATGTCTCATTTCATATAGAGATGCGAGAGGTGCAAAATATATATTGCAAGCTACCCATTTTATGTTAACTTAATAAAGTTCATTCTTATATCACAAATATCAACAGATTTTTTTTCTATTAAAAGTTTACTGACTCAAACGGAATTTTTCTAGATTTCAGAGCAAAACATTTTTTCATGATAAATGAGAAAATTGTAGGATTTTTATTTTGTTTTATTATTTTTTTCTTTTTTAAATCCATCCGTAGGTTAGTTACCTTATGTAAAAATCATTGCTCATATATTCCTTCCGCATAGATAACAATATGCAAACAAGATACAAATTTCGCTCATATTTTTTCTCTTGTAAAGGAAGTAAAATTTTTGGGAAATTCTTACTTCAGAAATATCAACAGAATTTTTTTTATTAAAAGTTTAATAATCCAAAGTGAGTTTTTCTAAATTTCAGAACAAAACATCTTTTCATGGCAACTGAAAAAAACGGTTGAAGTTACCTGTAGACATATTTTCCAAATATATCTCTGGAATTTGCTTACAAATGACCAAAATTCGGTGATTTCAATTTTCAGTTGGGAAATCAAATATTGCATCAATGTTTAATTATTTTGTATCTTCCTATTTGTTATTTTACCATATCTTGCTGTGGGAAAATGTAGTATATTATACACTATATGAATAGAACAAAAGCTTCCATTCCTCTTAAGCTGCTACCCTCGGAGTTTTTTTTTTTTCCAGAGGGAATTGTTATGCTTTTCTATAATGAGAGAAGTAAATATCGAAATAATTTGGTTTCCTTTTGGAGCAGATATTAGTATGATTAGAAAACTTTGTAAATTTTATACTTTGATTAATTTTTTTTTGATATCACCAACAAATACCTAATGATAGGTTAAGGTTTTGGAATGCTTTGTAAATCGTAGTGATAAAAGTTATTTTTTCTTATTCAGTAAATATGGGTCATGTGTATAATATAGTCTTTTAGAAGGGGAATATTCTCTCAAGTTTTACTATCTGTTTTTGAAGTAATGTGAGATTCATTCATTTGAGTAGCAGCCTTTCCATGATGACTTTTCATAAGTCTTACACACACACACATACACACACACACACACACACACACACATATATATATATATATATATATATATATATATATATATATATATATATATATATATATATATATGTGTGTGTATATATGTATATATATATATATATATATATATATATATATATATATATATATATATATATATATATATATACATATACTGTATGTACATATACACACACACACACACACACATATATATATATATATATATATATATATATATATATATATATATATATATGTATATATATAGTGTATTTATATATAGAAAGGTGATAGATAAAGATTATAATCTGATCATAGATCGTTAAAATCAACATCTTAAACCCTTTTACCTCACACTCAATTGCTCATCTCATAATGCATGAAATCCTTTTTTTTTTTATTCCCAGCTGCAAGAGAGGAGATAGTCAAGCGATAAACGAGTTAATGGATCATTTCAGTTAGAAAATGGATCCAGAAACAAAGCTGGATTTGCCTCTCTAACGATGAATTTCTGCAAAGGACATCCCTTTGCTTCGGTGTTGTTGAAATATCGAGAGATTAACTAACTATTCTGTTTATAACAATGACGTACAGTAATAGAATAATTCGAATTGAGCATCTTTATTACATAGCGGATGCCTGTATCTAACTGTTTAAGGTACGTTTTGCATGCAGCGATTGTTGCGATCGATCATCACTGAGCTCTAATTACATTTATTCCTATGGGGCTGTTTTGCAACGAGCGGTTATCGCTACAGTCGCGAGCGATCATCGTTGGCTCCAAATAGTCGCTCGTTGCAAAACAGCGCTATAGGAATAAATGTAATTAGTGATCAGCGATGATCGGTGATTTGTTTATCGCTGAGCGATGATCGCAACAATCGTTGCAAGCAAAACGTACCTTTCCGTAGCTCCGATAATTTAAGAATTTTACATACGTCCTTTGTAATGAAAATATAAGAGATTATCCGAGTGCCATGTGTAGGAGATCATGGTGAGGGGTAGATGGAGATAGTTTGGGTATGCTCTTTGCACTTCCCAAGAGAGATTAATTCACCAAACTTTAAACTGGGCTCCACGAGGTATTAGGAGAGTTAGAAGACCCAGCCTTACATGACTGAGGACTATGAAGCGTGAAGTAGGAAAAAATTAATGGAGAAGTATTGATTGAAAAGCTCAAGGTAGAGACGACTAATGAAAGCTAACTGAGGCCCTATACGTCAATGGGCGTAGGAGATGACGATGATGATGATATACGTACAATCATTTCAGATTTCAAGAATTGTTCACCTCTATAGACTTTAATACATTTTATTGCAATTTTTGTTCTCTTTAACAATATAAGATTTATTCATATTTGATTTACTTAAACTCCAATATCCAAGGAAGTCGATTTCAAAGGGCTAAACTCATCCTAAATTTAACAGATTTAGAATTATTGAAAAAAAATCTGTAGAAGGAAAAGTAGATGTCTTTTATCTTTCTTTTGCCCGTATAGTATTATTAGCTAGTTTCTAATTACCGATATTCTAGCAATAAAATACTTCTTCTATTTTCATTAGATTTCCTTTCCTATATCTTGTAGTTATTTTTGTTAAGATGCTTTTTCATATTTCAAATACATAAATGACAGTATCACTACTTTTTCCTCCGTTTAGATGATTTAAGGCATTCATTTCTAATTCTCATATGCAAACATAGAAAAGATAACGAATCTTCTATTATATGAGACTTGATTGAAAGATTCCATAGAATTGGGTCAAGTCTCTACGCATCCAAAATATATATTACGAGACGGTCCTATCACGTATATTAAAAGAGCTAACTCTCTTTCTGGTATTTCTTTCAACTAATTTCATAGTTTATCATTTCACTTTTCTCGTCTCTTTCGTCCTCCAGCTAACTTAAATCCTTGAATCGCTCGTGGCAAAAGTATCCATTAAGCAGAGAACGCTTTGGTGACAGAAGGGATATCTCAGCTGAAGTGTGTTTACCTTCGTCAGGAGCTCCGTCCCAGTAAACAAGCGAGAAGTAAACACAACTTTACCTGAAGATAATTGTTGTGGTTTTTACATAACCTTGCATCGCATTATAAAATGTCCCGACTTAGAAAATATATTTCTTGTTTTAAACATAGTATTCTATGGTTTGCATAGTATCCCCACTCAAAAACACTTGGGATAACTTACCGTGGTGAAAAGGTTTCTCTATCACCATGATCAGCAAAGCTGTACTAGTCAGGGCTACCCATACTAGATTAGTTTGCTGTGAGCGATCAGACTAAAATCTCCCTCTATCACCAACCCGCAGTGGCCAGCAAAGCTATGAAAACTAGACAAACCTCAAACATGAATAAGGGTATATCTGAGACTTTTGTACTACAGTGGACTAAAAACGGGTGTACTTATTATTGTATGCTTCTAGATACATATAAACAATTATCAAATAAGTAAAGACTATAATATCAAACTGTCCTAATCCCAAACCTAAATAATGGCCTTTCGAGGCCTTTGTCCCAGCTACAGTGGACTTGAAACAGCTGCACTTCTTCTTGTTGTTATAAATGTTGTTTTATGCTTCAGATACATATAAATAACTATCAAATAAACAAAGGGCTTAATGTCTATAAAATTGACAGGTCAATGAAAATAAGAAGACTATCACGATATACTTTTTTAATATTCTAACGTTTGAATAGAAGTCCAAAGCTTCTACCGGAAACGTTCAGAGAATTTCTAAAGCAATGGCGTTGTGGCCAATGTTTGTTCCTCGTCGTTCCTTCCATGATTTTGCATAGTGTAAGAATGGTGACAGATGAGTCGGGGATAATTTATGACAAAACGCTATTTCTATTTGATACAATGCAAATGAGGGAAGCGACAAGAGTCTTGTATTTCACGTCTGATTTCAAATTCATTTGCATACGCGTCCTCTATTTAAGCTCGGCTCC
>NC_090726.1:588853-598853 GCF_036898095.1 Palaemon carinicauda
GGATCTCCCTTAGGCTGAGATAAGTTTCTTGGCTGCGGGGGATCCGTCACTAAAGCAAGGTTGGTAGGACCCTCTTTTGTCCCTTCCCCCTCAATCTCCGTAATGGCCTAGCCATTACAGTACTGTACGTCGTTCTACATCAGGACCTAGATTGGGTTAGGATGTGGAATTGACTCAGCCCCTTGCCGGCCGGCAGAGCTGCCGGCCGGCAAGGGTCTTATATTTTGAGTGCTGCCCGGACCTCCCTTGGTCCCTCATCCATGCCTGCCTGTAGAGCCAGACGGCATTGGTCAGGAAGCCTGAATTAGATTCTCCCCTTCCTTATATGCACTCTTTCGGATTGCCGGGCTTGGAGGTAGTGTACACTCTTATCCCGGCATCCATCCTATTTTTCTGGTGTAGTCCTCTGGTTCTTTTGCTGCCGGCCGGCATCGGTCCTGTTCCTTTGCCGGCCGGCTAATGTCAGCCCTTGTCTGTCGGTCACCAAGAGTGTGGCAGCTGGGTACTACCTTGTGTAGTTGCCGGCCGGCATTGGCTGTTGCCGGCCGGCAATGGCTGTTGCCGGTCGGCACTTACTGCCGGCCGGCACATGCATTTGAACCAGGGTTCTGCCACCTTATAGCTGTTAAGTAGTATACTTTAAAGCTAGTCATGGTGTGTGCCGGCCAGCACGTAACCTCCTATACTGTACCAGTATTCTTCAGTATAACATATACTGTAAGAAGAAAACTATAGTATGGGTTTTGGTACAGCACTGTGTGTTCTAACACTTTTGTGTTTTCTTGCACAAGTCCTTTGCTGTTGCCCTACAGATAGGAAAGTGAGCTCTTTCCTGTCTATTATCCAGGATTTTAAAATCATTGCTTAGGTGTGAGCTCCACCTGTTTCCTCTGGAAACTTTGCATTGGTTACTCTAGAAGAGATTAACCATTTGATTTTATTATCTGGAAGGCTGCAACAATGGGTTGTGAGGGAAACACAAGTGTGTGTCTTTCCTTTCTGAATTGTTATGCTATACTATGCATATCCAGTGATACATAGTTCACTTGATACTCATGGAAATTTCTTCTCTTTACAGGAGGACCTTCCGAAGTGCGGAAATGTTTTCTGCAACGTCCGCAGCAAGAATCTCTGCGGACATGAGTTTTGTAGGAGACACGCAGCATGCGCTGTCTCCAAGGATGATCTCCAGTATTGGGACCCTCAGGTATGTACTGTGTGCACTAACCTGATTACTGAGGCCTTTGATTCCCCTAGGACGGCGGAATCAAGGGATATAGCAAGGGAGAAGCTTTGTACCTGGGTAAGGGGCTTCCAAAAGAACACCTCTGGCCCTTATCTTCCAAGGGAGAAGATGAGGGCGTATCTTTTCCCTAAGGCATCAGCTGATGCTGTGATTCCCCAGCCTTAAGAGGAGATCCCCCAAAGTCAGATCCAGGTGGATGCTGAAGTCGCGGTCACGATGCAAGACATCCAGTTAGATAACAGGATGTCTGACGTGGACGAGCGTTTGGAAGAAGACCTCCTAGCAGAAGGCCAGGATGAAGTTCAAGTCCCGGACGTCGTAGAGGAAGAGGTCGACGAGGTGTCGGCTACTCCGGTTCAGATTCCGGAGCCTATTCCCTCAACATCGGCCGGTCTCCCAGTAGAGCTGGGACAGGCCCTCTCTTCTATTGTTGGAATGATCCAACAAATGCAGAAGGAGAATCAGGAGAAGGCGGCTGCAATGGAACTGCAGATGCAGAGCCTTGCAGAATCACATGGGCCCCAGAAAAGGCTCAATGTGAAAGACCTTCCCTTGTGCTCAGATGCTAAACCATGTGTCCGGCTGAGGAAGGAACCAGCTTCAAAGGAGGAGCCAGAGCCGAAGGAGGTCATAGTGATGAACCATACTAAGGCTCAAGCTCTGCTTTCATCCTCGTTGAAAGAGAGGGGCTTCTCTAACTCAAAAGTAGCTGCATTGAGCAAGAAGCTCCCTTCCTTTGTGTCCTCTCCTGCTAGAGCCTACCCCTTTTTACAGAAAGGGTTTGCGGCTGTACTAAAAGCAGTCGAGGCCGACAAGCCTTGCCCCTCCCTGGAGGAGTGTAAACCCTTGTCGCTGGCCCTACCTATGGACCACAAAGACTGGAAGGACGTCCATCTTACGTTCTCTGTTGGGAAGTTGAAGGGCGGATATCGCCGGACGTCAGTTCGGCGAGGACCTCCCTAAGCTGTCTGACTTTCTCTTGCAGAGAGAGTTCGAGACAAAAGAAAGACTGGCTGCCTCAATGTCTCTTCAGACTACTCTTGAGACGATGGCAAGTGACCCCATGGTCCATGAAATGTTCATGGTGGTGGCCAAGACTCATCTGGCCACAGTGACGAAGGACCTTTATGGCTTCGTCAAGGCGAGGAGAGCTTGTAGGGAGTTCGTGTTCACCTCGGCTACGGTGAGGCACGAGCCAAGGAAACTAATCTCCTCCAACATTTGGGGCAAAGACCTTTTCCCTACCGATTTGGTCAAAGAAGTAGTTGATAAGGCCGCCTTGGAGAATAGAAACCTTCTCCAGAAGTGGGGCCTGGCTATCAAAAGAAAATCTTCCCCGGATGAAGGTCCTCAACCAAAGAGGAAGACTATGAGGACTAGGCTACCGTCTCGGCCAGCCAAGCCTTTTAGACAGCAACAGCAACTGCAATTGCCATTGCCTCCAGTGCCCCAGATTGTGGCACAAACCCCGACCACTTTTCAGTGGGTACCCCAGGCCGTGTCGACACAGTCCACGGCATTCACCCCATCGTTTGAAGGGCAGTCTACTTCCTTTTGAGCAAAGCCTAGAGGGGCAGCCAGAGGCTCGTCTGGGCGCCCCTCAAGGGGAAGGGGATTTAGGGGTGGTCGTGGTCAGGGAGGCAAGACCTCGGGACGGCAGTCCAAGTGGGATGATACCGGTAGGAGGGAGACTTCTGAAATTTCGGGATCGGTGGACCTTCGATCCCTGGGCCCACACTACTCAAGAATGGACTGGGCTGGAGCTGGTACAGCACCCCACCCCCGGGCCTTCGGGTTTTCCAACACTCCACCCCCGTTCTGGAGGAGTACGTTCAAGAACTGTTGGAGAAAAATGTAATCCGAAAGGTGAAGTCCATCAAATTCCAAGGGAGGCTGTTTTGTGTTCCCAAGAAAGACTCGGAAAAGCTCAGAGTCATTCTGGACTTGTCACCACTCAACAAGTTCATAGTGTATTGCAAATTCAAGATGCTAACACTGCAACACATAAGGACCTTACTGCCCAAGAGGGCATATTCCGTCTCTATAGACTTGTCAGACGCCTATTGGCACATTCCAATCAACCGTCGATTCTCCCCCTACCTAGGGTTCAGGCTACAACGAAGACTATACGCCTTCAGAGCCATGCCATTCGGGCTAAACATAGCCCCAAGGATTTTTACGAAGCTTGCGAGCGTAGCTCTCAAACAATTACGCCTAAAGGGAATTCAGGTAGTAGCCTACCTGGACGACTGGTTGGTGTGGGCAGCATTCGAGACAGAATGCTTGCAAGCTTCCAGTCAAGTGATCTAGTTCCTAAAGTACCTAGGTTTCAAGATCAACAGAAAAAAGTCTCGACTTTCTCCATCTCAAAAGTTCCAGTGGCTGGGAATCCACTGGGACCTTTTGTCACACCGTTTCTTCATCCCGGCGAAGAAAAGGAAGGAGATAGCGGGTTCTGTCAAGAGACTTCTAGATTCCGAAAGGATATCAAGACGGGAACAGGAGAGGGTACTGAGCTCTCTCCAGTTTGCTTCGGTGACAGACCCAGTGCTAAGAGCACAGCTAAAGGATGCAACCGGAGTTTGGAGAAGTTATGCATCAAACGTGAGAAGAGATCTGAGAACACCAGTTCCGCTTCGGCTACGTACTCTTCTCAGGCCTTGGTCCCAAGCCAGACTTCTAAAGAAGTCGGTTCTTCTTCAGCCACCTCCCCCGTCGGTGACGATTCACTTAGACGCCTCTAAGGAGGGATGGGGAGGTCACTCTCATCGGAAAAAAGTCCAGGGGACTTGGTCCAAGCTATTCAAGACCTTTCACATAAACTTTCTAGAAGCTATGGCAGTGCTCCTTACCTTAAAGAAATTTTCCCCGCGTCACTCGATCCACATAAGGCTGGTGATGGACAGCGAGGTAGTTGTGAGATGCTTGAATCAACAAGGATCGAGGTCACCACCTCTCAACCTAGTGATGTTGGCCATCTTCCGATTGGCGGAAAAGAAGAAGTGGTACCTGTCGGCAGTTCACCTTCAAGGAGTCCGCAATGTGACAGCGGACGCTCTATCCAGGTTCACACCGATAGAGTTGGAATGGTCCTTAGACGCAGGATCATTCTCCTTCATTCTGAATCAAGTCCCAGAACTGCAGATAGATCTCTTTGTGACGAAAGACAACATGAAGTTGCCCCTGTACGTGTCCCCGTACGAGGACCCCTTAGCGGAAGCAGTGGACGTGATGTCCCTCAACTGGAACAGAGGGCCCAGGATTTATCTGTTCCCTCATCACAACCTTCTGTTGAGGGTCCTCAACAAACTGGGATCCTTCAAGGGGGTAGCGGCAATAGTAGCCCACAAGTGGCCGAACAGCGTGTGGTTCCCCCTGGCATTGGAACTACAGCTAAAGTTTGTACCGCTACCAGATCCAGTTCTGACCCAGCGAGTCCAGAAGTCGACTGTCTGCGCTTCATTACAGAAAACCCAGACCCTGCAGCTCATAATTTTCTCTCCCTAGCGGTGAGAAAGCGTTTCGGGATTTCGAAAGCCAGCATAGACTTCCTAGAGGAATATAAGTGCAAATCTACTAGAAGGCAATATGAGTCATCTTGGAGAAAATGGGTGGCCTTTGTCAAGGCGAAGAATCCGCAGGAGATCTCGACAGACTTCTGCTTATCTTTCTTCATCCACCTCCATGGTCAAGGATTGGCAGCTAACACGATTTCAGCGTGCAAGTCTGCTTTGACAAGACCCATTCTATATGCCTTCCAGGTCGACCTAGGTAACGAGTTCTTTAATAAAGTTCCGAAAGCCTGCGCTAGGCTCAGACCTTCAGCACCTCCAAAGGCCATTTCATGGTCTTTAGACAAAGTTCTTCATTTCGCTTCTCTGTTGAGCAATGAAGAGTGTGCGTTAAAGTATTTGACACAAAAAGTTATTTTCCTATTTGCACTCGCGTCCGGGGCCAGGGTTAGTGAGATTGTAGCCCTCTCGAGAGAGGCAGGTCGTGTTCAGTTCCTGGATGGGGGAGAACTGAACCTGTTTCCGGATCCTACGTTTCTCGCCAAGAATGAGTTACCCACCAACAGGTGGTGTCCCTGGAGAATCTGCCCTCTGAAAGAAGATGCATCTCTATGTCCAGTAGAATGCCTAAAGGTCTATCTTCATAGAACTTCAGACTTCAAGGGTGGTCAACTATTCAGGGGAGAAACATCAGGCTCAAATTTATCTCTGAATCAACTCAGAGCGAAAATCACATATTTTATTCGCAGAGCGGATCCTGACAGTACACCCGCAGGTCACGATCCGAGGAAAGTTGCCTCATCCTTAAATTTCTTTAATTGTATGGATTTTGAACATCTCCGTTCATACACTGGATGGAAGTCTTCCAGAGTGTTCTTTCGCTACTATGCGAAGCAAGTAGAGGAACTAAAGAGATCTGTGGTAGCAGTGGGTCGCGTCGTTAACCCTACTGTTTAACTCTGCGAGGAACAGTGATTTTAATTGGGATGATTAATTCCAGGGTGAGTGTGTAGTTACATACTGTACTACAAACTAAGTGAGGGCACTGAGTTGCCCATGTAAACTGTTCCATTTCCAAAGGTGAACCTAGCATAAGTGCAGACATGTGTGCCGAGCGTTTCTAACGCTAATGTCATTGATTTGTAATACAGACTTTTATGACTTTGATACCTCGGTATCTTAAAAGTGGCATTTAATGTTTTTTCCTTCAGATAAACAAGTTCTGTTTACTATCATACTTATGCTTAAAGTTTTGAGTTATCCTCTTCTTATATATATATATATATATATATATATATATATATATATATATATATATATATATATATATATATATATATAATTGTGGTTAACCTGTCTGTTTATTGTCTGTCAATGAACTTGTTCTTGAGAACCATGCATCTCCTTCACCTGTGTCAATTTATTGGTATAATTGAGCATTCATTCTATGTACCTTATCTGGGATAATTCTAATAGAATTGTTCCTTTATGCAAGCTATGTTGCATTGGTTTATGCTTTCCCTTAACGGGAAGACCCCGTCCCATAAGGGGACGATGGCGGTTTTACTAGTTTCCTCCTATGCGGATATAAACCTTTGTCCAATACTAGTATTGTGCGGAGAACTGGTCGATATTTCATATTGACGCAGTGGTTCTTTACAAACTATGCTTTACTTAATATAGGGCAAGACCACTATATTAGCTTGCCTGGTATTCATACATAGGTATATGTACTCTTCGAGACTTTTCCAGAGTCTAGTAGGACTCTTCCCTGTAGGGGGCAGGAAGCTCTAACATGGTTTATAGTTAGTTGAAAAGATGTATAACGGTAACATCTTAGGTCTCTAGGTCTAGTCGACCAGGAAAAATTACCTCCGGGGAGTACGGCACGTTCTGAGAATCCACAGATACAGTAATGCTCTGGTATACTTCCATCAGGACGACATGGCTTGAGCCCAAAAAACGGATTTTGAGCGAAGCGATAAATCTATTTTTGGGTGAGATGGCCATGTCGTCCTGATGGACCCGCCCTTGCCTTTCTAAGAAAGGGCTGTAGGACCCCTCCCTACATACAGTACCTGTAGCACCTCGTGTACGCTACAAGGAATACAGATGGCGCCAGGATTGGCGCCAGGCACGCTTACAAATAGAGAGATAAGGAGCCTTGGGAGTGGCTCCCCCTTTTTCTTTCACGAATTCGTTTCTTGCCAATTGCCCCTACGAGACGAAATCTCTGTCAGGGTGCAGATTGCCATGTGGCGTGTCAAGAATACGTCCTCTGATATGTCGCGATATCCCTTTCAGGAGGGATATTCGCTCCAGGAGTTAGAATTCTGGTACCTTAAGGTAAATTCTCTGGGAATATCGCCGTAGTTGTAATATACCCTAGGAAGCTACCCTATAGGATCTTCCATCAGGACGACATGGCCATCTCACCCAAAAATAGATTTTTCGCTTCGCTCAAAATCCGTTATATATGATATATGCATATATATGTATGTATGTATATATGAATATGAATATATATATATATATATATATATATATATATATATATATATATATATATATATATATATATATATATATATATACATATATATATGTATATATATACACAAATAATATATATATATATATATATATA
This sequence comes from Palaemon carinicauda, assembly GCF_036898095.1. Taxonomy (NCBI): domain Eukaryota; kingdom Metazoa; phylum Arthropoda; class Malacostraca; order Decapoda; family Palaemonidae; genus Palaemon; species Palaemon carinicauda. The sequence goes on from NC_090726.1 coordinate 596,259, forward strand.
TATATATATATATATATATATATATATACATATACATATACATATACATATACATATACATATATATATATATATATATATATATATATACATATACATATACATATACATATACATATATATATATATATATATATATATATATATATATATATATATATATATATACTGTATATATATATATATATATATATATATATATATATATATATATATGTATATATATATATATATATATATATATATATATATATATATACTGTATATATATATACTGTATATATATATATACATATATATATATATATATATATATATATATATATATATATATATATATATATATATATATATATATAAAGCAAAAAGGAGTAAATCGTGTATTGTCAAAGAGAACAAAAATGTCAGTAAAAGTTATTTTAGTCTGCAGAGGCGAACAAGTCTTAAAATCTTTAATCATTTGATTTATACCATCATCATCATCATCATCATTATTTCCTCTTAACCCCTATTGACGCAAAGGACCTCGGTTAGAGTTCGCCAGTCGTCTCTATCTTCAGCTTTTAAATTACTTCTCCATTGATAATCTCATACTTCACGCTTCATAGTCTTCAAACATATAGGACTGGGTCTTTCATTTGAAAGTTTAGTGAATTAATCTCTCTCGGGGAGTATATGTGTATGTATAGATAGAAAGGTGGATAGGTAATGACTTTAATCTGATCAAAAATCGTTGAAATCAACATCTTAAAACTTTTTATCTTACACTCAATTACTTATCTCATAATGCATTAAATTCCTTTTTTATTATCAGCTGCAAGAGAGGAAATAGTCAAGCGATAAACGTGTTAATGGATCACTTCAGTTAGAAAATGGATTCAGATGCAAAGCTGGATTTGCCTCTCTAACGATGGATATCTGCAAAGAATATCCATTTGCTTCGATGGAGTTGAAATATCGAGAGAGTAACTATTGTTTATAACAAGGATGTACAGTAATAGAGTAATTTTTGTGTTGATTATTATTATCACAGAGTGGATGCCTGTATCTAACTGTTTACGTCGCTCCGATAATTTTAAAATTCTATATACGTTCTTAGCAATGAAACTATAAGAGAGATTACCCGAGTGCCATATGTGAATGAGATCATGGTGAAGGGTATATGGAGACGGTTTGGGCATGCTCTTCGCAATTTCCAAGAAAGATTAGCTCACCAAACTTTCAAATGGGATCCACAAGGCAGTAGAAGATTTGGAAGACCCAGCCCTATATGGCTGAGGAGATGATGAATGGTGAAATATTGATTTAAAAGGTTAAGATAGAGACGACTGGTGAAATTTAAACGAGGACCTTTGCGTCAATAGGCGTGGCAGATGATGATATACACACTATCATTTCAGATTTTAAAAATTGTTCGTCTCTTAAGACTTTAATAACTTTTTTTTTTTGCAATTTTTTTGTTCTATCTAACAATACACGATTTATTCATATTTGCTTTATTTAAAGTCAAATCTCCAGAGAAGTCAATCGCAAACGGAAAAACTCAAGACTAAATCTAGCAAATTTGGTTTCACTGGGAAAAATCTGTCCAAGGAAAAGTAAATGTCTTTTATCTTTCTTTCTGCTCGTATAGTATCATTCGCTAGTTTCCAACTATCGATATTCCAGCAACATCATACTTTTAGTTTCACTAGATTCTCTTCTTGTTCTTTATCAATTTTCATATATAAATGTGCATTATTTCCTTTCCTATTTCTTGAAGTTATTTTGCTTATGACGTATTATTATACTTTAAAATAATAGCTGACAGTATCACTACTTTCACCACTGATAATATGATTTAATGCATTTTTTATAATTCTCATATAGAAACGTTGAAAAAAAAATAATAAATCATTCTATGATTTCATAGAATTGGGCCAAGTCTCTATGCATCCAAATTATATTACGGAACGTTTCTAACCCTAACAGTAAAAGAGCCGACTTTCTTTTTGGCAATTTTAACCAATTGCAGAATTTAAAGAGATAATCATCATTTCACTTTTCTCGTCTCCTTCCTCCTCCAGGTAACTTAAATTCTTAAATCGCTCGTGGCAAAAGTATCCATTAAGCAAAGAACGCTCTGGTGACAGAAGGGATATTTCAGCTGAAGTGTGTTTACCGTCGTTATGAGCACCGTCAAAGTAAACAAGCGAGAAGTAAACACAACTTTACCAGAAAATAGTCGTTGTGGTTTTTACATAACCTTGTTTCGCTTTATAAAATGTCCTGACTAAACAGATACATTTCTTGTTTTAAATGTAGTATTCTATGGTTTGCTTAGTATCACCACTCAAAAGACTGGGGATACCTTAACGTGGTGAAAGGGTTTGTGTATCACTATGATCAGTAAAGCTGTATTAGTCGGGGCTACCCACACTAGATTGGTTTGCTGTGAGCGCTAAGACAAAAGCCTCCCACTATCAGCAGTCTGCACTGGCCAGCGTGGTGATAAAACTAACAAAACCTCAGACATAAACAAGGACATGTCTGAGACCTTTCCCCTGCAGTGGACTAGAAACGATTGCAGTTATTGTTGTTGTTGTTGTATGCTTC
>NC_090726.1:603853-613853 GCF_036898095.1 Palaemon carinicauda
AGTTTCCAGGCATTTGGCTTTTCAAAATAAAATACTTCGGCCAGCTAATCAATTATTTAGAAAAATAATAACAACTAATTAAGGGATCCAACTTACCACGAGGTTTCTTCTAGACACCACCGTAATTTTCGTCTTGATTTCATTTTTGCACCTTTGCCGACAAATTGTCTCACTACTGAGGTGTTCTCAGAACATCAAATCATTGGAGAGTTTTTTTTTTTTTTTTTTTTTTTTTATCCAGCAGTGGGTGCCTTCCCTTTCCTCAATGGCACTCCTCACCAAAAAAAAAAAAACAAATGGCACTATGGAAGTAGTGCCATTCCGGGACCGCAAGTCTCTCCCTCTTCGGTGATATCACATTCTAATCCCTGAACTTTTTTTATTTTTCTTATCTTTCCCTATTCTGTATTTCTTTCTTTTCTTATAGCATCACTAATTCTTTGTTTTATCACGTTTTTCCGTAACTGTTCTTGCTTCCTTGCAGAACTTCCCTGTGACTGTTTGAACATGCCGGATTCCATGGTTTTGTTAAATTTTACTAATGCACAGTATATGCCAAACAAAAACACAAAAGTGGCCAAAGAAAACGTAAAAAAAAAACACTGAAAAACAGATCACTTCAGGAGCGAAACTACAACAAACGTTCTCCAAGGGAAGCGAGATGCTACTAGTTTCCCTGGCTGTAATTGGGTATTGTATGGTGGACTTAGGTCAATTGTTGATTCTACTAAGAGAAACATTATGTCAGAAACCACCAGATATACTCGTATAGGACATAATGACATAACTAGCAATCTTTATTACCGAGGTACATACTTTCGAAAGAGTTACGCCCACTCTTTAAAAGGGTTACAACTCTTTAAACACCTGTACAAGCTATTATTTGGGCTAAATAGACTTCCCATACTTTCTCTTGACTTTTTAATGCTAAAAGATAGGAACTATTGAGTTTTTCCTAAAAATTTTTTTCGTGTTTTTTTTTTCGGCTTAGGGCCCCATGAAGGAGGAAAGCTAATAATGAACCAATTTTAATTCTCCTATTAGGTCCCTTGGCACTACACTTCCATATGAACCAATTATTATAAGGCTAGCAATAATTCTGAGCTCATAATTAATCTAGAAGTGAACCTATCTCATCCTTACATGCAGTAGGCCTCCAGAGGGCTTCAAAACACTAAAGAAAGACGAAGAACGCCAGAATATGGTTTTAATTAAATGTACTTATGAAACCCTTGGCTACTACTGATGGTGCAGTAAAATAATTTTTCTTTTCCAATTTATCTTTAATGCTTATATTTTTCATAATTTTTCATGCTAATTGACAATGAAATACATTTCATATATAGTATGAAATAAAAAGAATCTCTCCTTATATATACGTATATATATACATATATACATACATACATATAAATATATATATATATATATATATATATATATATATATATATATATATATATATATATTATATATATATATATATATATATATATATACAGTTTATATATATACATACACACATATATATACACATATACATATATATATATATATATATATATATATATATAGATGTGTATACATACATATATGTATGTATATGTTGATATATATATATATATATATATATATATATATATATATATATATATATATATATATATATATATAGATGTACTGTATATACATACATATATGTATGTATATGTTGATATATATATATATATATATATATATATATATATATATATGTATGTATATATATGTATATATACAAATATATATACACATATGTGTATATATATATATATATATATATATATATATATATACATATATATATATATATATATATATATATATATACATATATGTGTATATATGTATATACATACACACACATACATTTATATATATATATATATATATATATATATATATATATATATATATATATATATATATATATATATATTCATCTGCTTCCATCTTACCCGTTTTCTCCCAGATTCTTCATTTCTTTGCTCCCCTTCACAAACTAAATCCAATTTCAGTATTTTCTCCCCTGCCATGACTGGCGCTTCAGACAAATTCTTTTCGGTTCGTCCTCCGCCCTCCATGGCTTCTACCGAGAATAGACTGTGTCCTTCAAGAACCAATTGTCTCAGAATAATTACGCATGTGCCTTCCATCTGAGTTAATGGTTTCATAAAAGCTCTAAATGTATTCTTTTTAGGTAATCCACCAGGGATTAATTATATTTTACAATGATGCATGAATTATTATAATGATATTATTAGCATTAATTTCTTGCGTAATACAAGTGACATAGGGTTTTAATTGTATGAATAATGAACCTCTAGTATATATTTTTCTATCATTAATCAATTGTTCATGAAATACTCAAATTAATAACACAGAAGGACGGATGTCGGTCGCTCGGTTTGTATTAAAGCCAACAATTCTTGTTGGCCACGGGCCTTTCCCTTGGTCGGATGTATGACACTGGATCCATATAGTCCGGCACTTGTTTTGAGAAGGCCATTTAGCACCACAGATATTGAATTTTCATTAGTTGATACCTTGATTTTTTTTTTATTATATTCTTTTCCAAATATTTATATATATTATAGTGCCCTTCACTCTTTTCGTATTCTGTCTTAATAAACTAATTAATTAAGAATTTCTAATGATTCTAATTCCCAAATCAAGAGCCAGCAATATTTCCATACTATATATTTGGTCTAAATTATTTTTTTTAGTTTTCGTAAGACAAAATGTTTATTGTAGTGCAATACATTCTTACATATATAAAACATTATACGGAGTTTGAGATGAATCATGTTATTTTCCCATATATATATATATATATATATATATATATATATATATATATATATATATATATATATATATATATATATATATTCTAATCTTAGAAGTATCTTTATCATGGAAAATATACAGAATGATGAAAATTTCTGAAAATGTAATATGCATGACGAAGAGGAAATTAAACCGTGAATATTTTCAACTATAAAAGCTACATGCATGGTTAGGACATATAATCAGAATGACAGATAATACATGGGCATTAAGAATAACAACACGGGTCTCTAGAGATTAAAAAAGAAACAGTGTAATGAATAGATTACGATGGATTGATAACTAAGAGCATAAACATACGCGAATGGAAAAGTGTATCTGAGACCTTTATCCTGCAATGGACTAGCAACAACCGAAGATGAGGATATATATATATATATATATATATATATATATATATATATATATATTATATATGTATATATATGTATGTATATATATATATATATATATATATATATACATATATATATATATATATATATATATATATATATATATATATATATATATATATATATATATATATATATGTATATATATATATATATATATATATATATAAATATATATATATATACATATGAATATGAAAGATTGATATAATTTCTTTTTACTTTACCAGAGATCTGTCACTATGAAAAATAAATGAAAAAAATTAATACATCGCCTAATTCCCAAAAATGCCCGTTGCTACAGTAACAGCAATAGATATTCCCTTTATATACAAAAAATCAATTAATATTTATAGATCGTTATTTGATTGGTAGTTGAGACCTTTAAAAATAAAAAGAAATAACATTAATGGAATACCACAAAGCATAGATCGTGTGATTGAGAACATGAAAATTTATAGCATTTTTAATGGGTGCAAGGAAATACATTTTGAACATAAGTTGTTCTCCTCAGAGGAGAACATTTTAGAGTAAATATAATAGGAAAAATATTAAGCAAAGATTATCATAATTTGAGTGTTGCCTTTTAGTTGAATCATCAACATGTCGAGGAGAACTAAGGGGAGAAGTCATCAATGACCGTGTTTAGAATTGCTAGACGGAGAGAGAGAGAGAGAGAGGAGAGAGAGAGAGAGAGAGAGAGAGAGAGAGAGAGAGAGAGAGAGAGAGAGAGAGAGAGAGATGGGAATAGCAAATAGTAATGAGTCCAATCCACTGAAGTTAATGTATGTGGGGATACATCTATCACTTGCATCACTCCATTAACTTTTCATATTGCTTTCATAACCTGATGCAAATCAAACTAATAAACTATTTCACATAGACGCTCTTTGATGCATATGATTCTACATTTCCATAAAATATCCAATCCTCAAATACTGGGTAAATCCCCGATATATTTTCATCATTGACCTTTTAAGGCTTCAATGAAAAATCCACATGAAGTATTTCATGTACTTTCATACTTCCTAGAGCAGAGATTAAAAGTTGAAATCGGAAATATATTTGTCGTTCATCATAGCAAGAGGATACTTCATCATGGAACTACATAGGTTAGCCACTGCCTTTGGTAGCTGTGGCTAGATTATTATGTGTTTAGGTAATGTTATTTAAAACATACACTTCATTTATATTGAATATACACAAAAATATGTTGATGTATATTAGATATATATATATATATATATATATATATATATATATATATATATATATATATATATATATTATATATATATATATATATATATATATATACAGTATTTATATATATATATATATATATATATATATATATATATATATATATATATACTGTATATATATATATATATATATATATATATATATATATATATATATACACATATATATATATATATACATATATATGTTTGCGTGTGGTTATATATCTGTATATATAAGTATATACAGTAGTTATATATATATACATATATATATATATATATATATATATATATATATATATATATATATATATATATATATATATATATATATATTAATATATGCTTTTGTGTGGTCATATCTGTATATATAAGTAGTATGCATATTGGCTTTTAGGTTTCATTTACGAAATTGTACAAAAATCCTTTCCTTTTAATGATCAATACGATTAATTCATGACCTTGTTTTAGTGTTTAGTAGTTTCCAGAAATTCCATCAGATTTCAAATGCTTCATTAAAACAAACATTAAACAACGATTCTTTCTTATTTTCATTTTGTCATGACGTTTATGACTTTTTCTATATATGATATATTACCAGTTCCTCGTCGTTTATTTTATTCGTTTTTTCTCGTAATTATAAAATGACAGACATCCTGATACAGCTCCTCATTCTTAATAATTTTCACATGTTATTATGTCACCGATTCTCATTGATTTTAATGATCAATGCAATTAGTTTATAATCTTCCTGTTTTGGTGCTGAGTAGTTTCCTGGAATTCCATCACCTTTCAGAATTTATATTTTTTGTTATTATATCTCTAACTTTCAATAATTACAATAATGTATTTTTTTTAGCTAAAATCATATTACATTATTCATTTTACTTTCTCAATATCACTGACAACTCATATAACTCTACCTCTTATTATTCTATTCCTATTAAGACAGAGCTATATGCCAACTGCTACTCTTACCTTTTTTCCAGTTTTCGTATCAACCCTTTGACCCTTCCTTCCTGTGATTACATCAGTCCCCTTCAACCACCATATCATATCGCTGTGTTCTGAGAATTGCTTTTCCACAAAACGTTTGGCCTAGTCAATTTTTTTCGGTGCACTCTCTTGGTGGGAGATGGAATTTATATGAAAAACAGTTTGATGGTTTCATTCTGGCTTTTCTTCCTCAATTCTATCCAGTTTTTTTTGTAGGAAATACTTGCGTTTACTACCTTTTCCAGTTTTTATTTTATTTTATCCTATCTTTTTGCTAAATATTACTACAATAGATATAATGAAGTTGATATATAGTTTTTTTAATGTGCATAAAAACATTTGTATAAGAAGTTATACCTGTTCTATCTGTATTAAAGTTACATAGAATTCCTCTAAAACCAAAAACATTTTTTCCCACAGTTTATTTACTGAAGCTGTCAGTGAATATTGCATACACTTTTCCGGCTTTTCTTAGCAACATTCATTATCTTATTTAATCAAACTATTTTTGGTTTTTGATGCTGGTTGCTTCTTATTTTTTTTCATATGGATTTCTTCTTACCAAACAAATATGAACTTCTCGTAAATTATAAACACTCATAATCCTTGATATCTCTTTCTCTCTCTCTCTCTCTCTCTCTCTCTCTCTCTCTCTCTCTCTCTCTCTCTCTCTCTCTCTCTCTCTCTCCACAAAATCTCAGCTTTCTTTGTTCCTCATTTACATGAACATTACCTAAATAGCATCATGCTTCAGAAAGATGCCTCATGCACTCAGGCTATTTCAGCTCTATTAAATCTAACGAGAGCTCTGTTTGATCCTTAGAGCATGACGTTAATTTAACGTACTTTCTTTATATTCTTAATCAACCTCTTGTTCTTGCATTCTAAATGGCGAGAGTTTTATCATTTTGACCTCCGCCAACGAAGTTGAAAGAGGTTATGTTTTACCCTAAGCTTGTGTGTTTGTTTTTTGGTGTGTGTGCGCGTGTGTTAATTTGTGAACAGCTTCCTGGCCACAATCTTAATTTGTACAGTAATCAAACTTGCGGGGATTAGCTTCTATGCAAAAAAAAAAAAAAAAAAAAAAAAAAAAATGGAAGGTTAAGGTCAAAGGTCAAGCAAAATGTCCAATTCACATAATCAGCACTAAGTTTGGACATCGTTGTCACAGTGGCTTGAAAATGAGTTCATATTTGAGTGTATGAAAATCCACGCCAATTAATACAAGTTTAGATCAAAGGTCAAGGTCAAGGCCGAGTAAAAGGTCGAGAAATAAGCTGTCGTGGTGGCGGTCTGCACTTTACTGAGTGCCCCAAGTTAATATTTTAATATTCAGCAACTTTGAACTTAGGATGACTAGTATTAGTGGGGGGTCTTATGGGAATCATAATTTTATGATTTTTCTTATTTTCCCATTTTATGGATCTAATTAGGGGAATATTCGAAAAATTCTCGAATGTTTACTTTCATATAGAAAATCTATATTATCAAAATGGAGGATTTTTTCTTCATTGATGCGTGATGTCTTTAAACACAAACTGATATTCCTTTGATCTGAAAGACGGGGTAATGAAAAGTTGCATCGTTCAGTTTCTATTAAAGAGAGAACAATAGTATTTTAAAGTTTCTTTTAATAAGAAAAAAATCAAATCGATCACAGGCTTCGTGAAATACAATAAGTAAGATATTTAGCATTTGGCCGTTCCTGAAATTTCCAAATTAATTATGACGATTTATATGTAAAATAACTAACCATAAAATTATTAACTCCGAAAGCTCATAATAGTGTAATTCTAATAAACATAAACCATCAGTCTTTCTGAAAATTTTCACGTTCTGTGGTCAAAATTTGGGTTCATTACTAAAAGTAAAATGAAAATAAAAAACTGTCGTCCTGCATAAACCACAGACAATACAGAATCTTCATCATGTCTCATTGCTATGCATATAAAAAATTTAAATGTGTGTCGTAAGCTTTTAAAGAAATAATGGAAGCTCTAAAAATTCATTTTTAATATGAATTATGAATGGTTTTTTTTTCTTACAGGAATTATTTCACCTATCAGTAAGAAATATCTTACAATATCAAACGTTTAGACACTGTATAAGTTAATGAAAACTAATAAATTAGGTATTCAGTAACTTGTGCATAAAAAGAGTTATCAATCATCTTAAAGCATGAGTTTAATTATGTTTCTAACCAAGTGCAAATTTCAACAATCAATCTATATGTAACCATAATGACATTGGAAATGTTTACCGCAATAGATATGCTTATTACGGATCTATTTACTAAAGTGACAAACCATACAAACGCAAATTTATAAATAGAGCCTCCATATTGATATCACTTCCTAAACTATACACTAAAACATTATGTCAAAATGGAGGAGACAGACTTTAAAACACTACTGCAACTAATATCAGTATTCCAATAGTAATGTCTCATACATCTCGTAGTCTTCATTATGATATCCTCATACTACGAATTCTAACGGCCTCGTTACGTCACATATTAATGAGATGGTAGTATCTCCACTGGAACAGAGACATCAAGGATATAAAGCGTCTTCTTTCTGTCCTTTCTTCCAGATCATCTTCACGGCTACTTCCATTTTTAGTTTAACGTTTATAACTCATTTGGTCAGGGTACGTCTTCTGACAGGCTACTGGCACATTTCCTATTCCTCTTTATCCAAAGAAGGAAGACCTGCATTGAAACTGCTTGATTATTAATGTTGCCTTAGATTTACGATCCATTTGGGGAAAAAAAGAAGACCCAATTTCATGAGGAAAGAAATAGTTATGACTTTGTTGCAACTGAGACTGTTTGTTATGAGGTTCTCCTGTTCTTGGACTGGATGGCCATAGGTAAAAACACAGGTATTTTACGGTTATTAGTTTCCTCTAAGGAAGTTGTTTTTCTAGGTTTGTTTTGTTTGTGTTTTATTGTCGGTTTAAGAGACATGTACAACATTTTCTTGTAAAGGACAATAAGGGATTAGATAGTACGATATATAGGGATAGGTTTTTGTGGGCATAATGGTCCATTTTTCTTTCTCTTTTTATCTTCCTTGATGGAGGTTTGGCGTATCTAGTTGCTTTTATTTACTTTTACTTTTCTTTATTAAAAGTTTTGTATTAGAATTTAGAATATGTATCTTAGAAAAATATTAACTTTGTTTTTATTTGCGTAAAATATAATGTTAAAAAATTTCCGTTTACTGTAGCTTTAAGTAAAAGGATATTTTGTATTATTATTTCTAAGAAAATTATTGTGAATCCATCTCTTTTGTTTGTAGAAATATCGAATTTTCACATAAATTTGCTAATTTCTGTGGTTTATGAACTACAAATTTCAAAGTCATTGGTAGCTGTTAACACCGTATATGAAGGTAGTAAATATGACAAACCTTTAAGGTAGTTTAAATATCAATGTATAAGTCTTATATGGGTGAATACATTAACGTTCATATATATATATATATATATATGTGTGTGTATATATATATATATATATATGTGTGTGTGTATATATATATATATATATAAATAAATATATAAATATATATATATATATATATATGTATATATATATATATATATACATATATAATATCAAAATTGTATTTAATCTAACCAAGCAAAAATTTCTATAAATATCAAATGATATTCAACATCTCTCCATACAAACAATAATAAATATAATTGATACTACAAATCTTTATAATTGAATAAGGAAGATAGAAATAGGAAAATACAATAAATTAAGTAAATGTTCACTAAGGAGTGTTGAGAAGAGTAGGCTGCTTTATGTGATCGCTTGGGTCATTATGTGGAAGTTTGGTGGCATATATTCTTTAGGAGGAGCCATTGTGTGGTCTTCTTCGCTTTAATCGTTTTTTAATTGACCTGAGGATAAATTCATGGTGTTATTTCATTCATAATTGTTAATTTTGTTTATTATATGGAGGAAACTTTAAAGAAAATGGTAATCTCATTTATTGTTAGTTTTAGATTCAGCTTTTATTTAAGAGTAGTTATAATGGTTGTAATAATTTCCCTTACTAGAACTGATTACCCTTCTTACCATTTAAGTTTCTTAGCTTTACTTCTGATAACGTATCTATTAAGGTTTTCCATCCTACGGATGCCACTAAGGCTGTAAAAGTTTCCAGTTTCTATATAGGGATTTTCATTTAGGACCTTAGAATCTCAAATAACTTTTTCACTGATATTTTCAAGGTCAAAGAATATTTAATGCATGGGTTGAGGAGCCATAACTAGAGAAAAATAAGCAGATAAAAAAATTGGCAGTTTATAAAAAAACCCAAAGTTAGTGAATCAAAGGCCATGACAGTTCTTCCTCCCCCCCCCCCTCTCTCTCTCTCTCTCTCTCTCTCTCTCTCTCTCTCTCTCTCTCTCTCATTTGACATTCGCCTCCGACAGTAAACCTGAAAAGGGGTAGGCAAC
>NC_090726.1:618853-623853 GCF_036898095.1 Palaemon carinicauda
CGAATAACAAATCTCTCTCTCTCTCTCTCTCTCTCTCTCTCTCTCTCTCTCTCTCTCAACATTTATTCTCAAATGAATTATAAAACCCTTTCTGAGTGAGGATAACTTAACGTGGTGAAAGGGTTTGTGTAACGCCATGATCTGAAAATGCTGATTAGCTGTGAGTGATTAGACTAAAGTCTCCCACCAATATCAATCTTCATATTTTTGCGTCGTGATGAAAATTGCCATACCTCAAAAATGACTGAGGACATTTCTGAGGCCTTTGTCGTTCAGTGGACCTGAAACGGCTGTATTTGTTGAGGTTGTTCTTAATTATAAAAGACGATAAAATGTATCTTTTGCTCGTACCAAAAGATATAAAATATTTTCCTCGTTTTTAGTTGTGTAAGCATTCCAATACTAAATGTAAACTATACCAATCAAATGAATGTGCACATCATAGTACTATGCTCTTATAGAATCACTTATTTATAACCATTAAACTACTCTAACATCCAAGTTTTCCAGCTGAGCTTCAGTATTTTGTCACACCAGAAGATAGATAAATACACGATTGATATTTACCGGGAATTCATTAGATCCTATTGATTCAATAGCAGTTATCAAAAGAGAGAAAACGTGTGAGTGAGACAAACAGACAGATATATGACAAGTTCAAACAGAAACTACAAACAGAAATACGCATGTCATTATAGCGATATCAATAGATAAAGTTGATAGGGTGAAACGTATATCGACAAACATCTCATTCACACTCTATTATAAAACCTGTTTTCAAAGCAACAATTTGATTCTAACATTACCTCTATTCATGTAGTGATATTGTAGCTGCCTTACTTTTAGTAATCAAAACAACTGCCGTTTCTTTTTCATTGATATTCACTCACCTTTATCGATATCCCCTTTCAATTCTATGTATAGCATTTACTTCAGTATTACCAAGGTAAATTTTTCTTCTCGAACAATCATGCAAAAAAAAAAAAAAAAAAAAAATACAAGGACTCATAGCTCGATATCTTTCATTTCTTTGCAACAACTTTTGTTTCTTAATCTCAAAAAGGTACTTTTAGGGTCGTTCGCAAAGATTTCCTCTAGTAAGTTATAGACATTGTTCCTGGCGGTTAAACTTCCATCTTTGGGGTTGTTTCTGGGAAGTGTGGTTTTTGGGAGACATTTTGCGAGGATTTGGCTTCGGTTCCAGATTTAATTTTTAAATTTTCTCCATGATAAATAAGAATTTAACTTACAGGGGCTAGCTATTGCAAATAATTTTCCTAGTTGCCATCACATTAGACATATATGCAATATACAGTAGTAGAAGTATATATATATATATATATATATGTGTGTGTGTGTATTTATTTATATATATATATATATATATATGTATGTATATATATATATATATATATGTGTGTGTGTGTGTATTTATATATATATATATACATATATATATATATATATATATATAATATATATATATATATATATATATAGATAGATAGATAGATAGATATATACATATATATATATATATATATATACACACACATACTGTCATGAATTAAAAATCTGATCATTGATGAGAATACATATCTCAGTTGGGTTGAAGTTTTCCTAATTACCTACAAATGAATTGGATTATAAATGAAACTATAAGATAGATTACTCGAGTGCCATATGTGGATGAAATAATGGTGAGTGGTAGATGGAGATGGATTGGCCATGCTCTTCGCACTCTCCAAAAGAGATTGGTTCACAAAATGTTTAAATGGGCTCCACAATGCACTAGAAGAGTTGGAAGACCCAGGACTAGATGGCTGAGAACTATGAAGCGTGAAATGGGAGATGATAAGTGGAGAAGTATTGAATTAAAAGCTCAAGATAGAGACGACTGGCGAGAGCTAGCCGTGGTCCTTTGCGTCAATATGTGTAGGGGATGATGATGAGGAAATTATTTTACTCTTATCGAAAGGTAAATCCAAAATGAACTGTCCAGCCCTCATTCGTTTATAACATAATATAGTTTTGAGTAGGTTAAGCATCTAGGAATGGTCAACTTACAATGAATAACTCTGCTAGGATATATCAGTCTAAGTAAATGTTGTGTAGGAAGTATTATTCATTAGCCTACGTTTTAGTTGCTACTCCTTTTCTTGTTAGGTAACTTCCGAAAAGGTAAGGGGAAACCGTCTAAGTAAATTAAGACGAGAAGTTTTGTTACATTATCTAATGTTTGTTTAGGTGAGTGATGGCTTTTCTTTGAGTTAAGTCGTGATATATTGATTTAAATGTAATAGAAATACCGATTATGATATTCTCTTAGTTTATTCGATGGTAGTTGCTGTCACTGATTTCGATAGATATAAAAGTGTATTAAAGTAGATTGAATTCATTTTTCAGTATTAAATATGTACGAATATTGCAATGTCCTTTAAATGGTAAAGGACATTGCAATAATCTGGGAGATGTTTAAAAAGGAAAGTGATCGTCATACCTAAGTAGGACTGAAATAAATCCTTTATTTTGTATATTTTTATAATGCAGAAACTGCCATAAAACATCCAAAATTCAATGTATATTTCCACCGAAAATTTAGACATCAGAAGCAAAAATACTTTCACGTGTTTGAAGTAAACATTATTGTAGATGTATTAATTTACGATATTAGTAACATAACAGTCAAGTGAATATCTGTCGTCAAATATG
Source organism: Palaemon carinicauda (assembly GCF_036898095.1). Lineage (NCBI taxonomy): Eukaryota > Metazoa > Arthropoda > Malacostraca > Decapoda > Palaemonidae > Palaemon > Palaemon carinicauda. The sequence continues at coordinate 621,566 of NC_090726.1, forward strand.
AGCATTTGAGGAGTATTCTGACTACCGAAACAATAAATGTTCCACAAAATGCTATTTGGTATATCATATGAAATAAATTCTAATTGACAGGAAAGCTTCAAACCATTCAAAAGTTTACCTAAAACTATGTATCGCAATCGCAATGAATGAGATTAAAACATTTATATAATCTTATTTTGTTGATGAATCTGATCTACATAGTTGCATATTCAAACAAGCTTGGGAAATCGGTCTAGAAATTTTATGTAGGTCAGTAAAATGCTATATCATGTTTGTATTGATAGACAAGGTAATTACTGTTTACTTATATTTTTTTCTGGTGGCAACTTCATAAGGTCTTTTTTCTTATGGTAACTTTATAAGATATTTCTTCTTGTGGTAACTTCATAAGATATTTTGTTCTTTGTACTGTGAAAATATTTCTACGATTTTTCCATATTTCCAGAAAAAAAAAAACGAAAATGAAATACAAACATTTCCTGAAGTAATTACAACTCAAGCAGAACCAGAAAGGCATACTGCAAGAGAATTCTTTTGAAATAAAGTCGTTATAATTTTTTTTTCTCTGTCTTTTTTTTTTTTTTTGTACTCACCTGTGCGTTGGATGTTCACAAATCGTTATTATTTTATCATTCTGGTTGGTGAATAAGTTTTTTTTTATCTATGATATTTTACAACAGATTGCAGATGATATTTATTGAATATCTTACAAAATTTATCAATATTCCTACACCAGTAAAAGATTACCCAAAAACTTGAAAAAGGACTATATAGCAAGTTTTCTTTAGTCTATGAGATTTCACTATACATTTTAGCTAGCAATTAATGAAAATCTTACAAAATAATCAATATTACTACATCAATATAAGATTAATAAGACCTTGAAAAAGACTATATACCTTGTTTTCTTTAGTTTATGAGATTTCACAATACATTACAACTAATAATTGTTGAATATCTTAAAAGATTAATCAGTATTCTTACACCAGTATGAGATTAACCAGAAACTTGAAAATAGACTATATAACTTTTTTTCACTCATTTTTCCCCCAACCACATAATCTATATTCCATCCCCTCATCCCAACCTATCTCCTGATCGACGAAGTCTAAACCTATTATCTACACCCCATCAAAAGGGGAGACAGCTCAGCTCTACTCTCTATCCCACTAGATCATCAACGCATCCTATCCTTACTCGTCCCTCGTGCGCTATTTCTTCCTCAGTGTCACACACTGTCATTATTGGCATTAAATGTCTCTTCTCCCAATGCTGCCTCCCCGTAAGTTGGACCACTTTTGAATGGGTAGTTACTGTCAAATGGCACTCAGCAGGAAGCTATTATGTGCTCAATAGAGAGGGGAGAGGGAGAACTATTGAGATATCTTGAGGCATTTTATTTTCAGTCGATGATTCTTAACATAGTACAGGAATTATTTATATTGTAATATGGAAAATTTTTTTATGTGAAATAGATTTCAACAAATTTCCTCGAAGCATGATCTTGTTCTGATATGAGTCAGATAAATATGCTAAGAGCACAAATAGCTTTTTTCGTAACATTTCCACTATTTCGTTACATTAAGACATGATATATATATAAGATTTCCCATAAAATCATTATAAAATCATTTTGAATATTATGTAACATACCACAACAATACCCATCTTATTTGTTTATTTTCCATAATGAGATAACAATCAACGAATAAAGGTTTTTTCTCTGTATTTAAAATGTAAGTTAATGCTCCAAAAGTCTATTTTCAGTTAATATTGATGCTGACAGTAAATTGAAATAGATTTTAAGTTACAATGGAAACCTATCTGATTTCATAGTTGTATTCGGATAAGGAGCACAACATTTTATCCTTCTTTTAAGCGTTATAGGCTGGTCTTGAGTTGGATTAAAAAAAAAAAAAATAAAAACTTGTATGGTGTGTTTTTTACATTTTTGTGTTTTGTTAATTTAGCTTCGATGTTCAATAAGAGAAATTTTTTTAGTTAAACGTTTTCCAGATACTGGTAATTTTTCTTAATGATACATTTTTAGCTTTGGTTGTTGGATTTCTTAATGTATAATCTATTATAGTGCTGCATACGTACACACACACACACACACACACACACACATCTTTCCTCAGTTTAGTAAACAATTAAGTAATGGTTTTTTAATGATAGAATTTAATACTCCAATATATACTGTATATATATTTATATATACATTTTTATATATGTATATATATGTATATTTGTATATATATATATATATATATATATATGTGTGTGTG
>NC_090726.1:628853-640366 GCF_036898095.1 Palaemon carinicauda
CCGGATAACCTGTGGCACAGGCTCTCGTTCCATGTTTTTATACCTGTTATGTTTTTATATAGATATATGAGATGTGTGTGTATTCATATATATATATATATATATATCTACATAAATAATTATATATATACATATATATATATATATATATATACATATATATATATATATATATATATATACATATATGTATGTATATATATATATATAAATATACATATTTGTATATGCAGATATATGCACACATATATGATAATAATAATAATAATAATAATGATAATAATAATAATAATAATAATAATAATAATAATAATAATAATAATAATAATAATAATAATAATAGAGGTTTATTAACAATTCCTGCTGATCCAGGTGTAGACATAAGGGTTTTGGCAGTTTCATTCCAGCTTTATCGAAGTTTTGTTTAACTTATCTGGATTAAATATATTGAAGAACAACTTCTGTTGATCATTACATGTTTTGGAATTTACTACAATAGAATATTATGGACATATACACTTGTCTTGCAGCCATCCATTTGTCCTCTAGACTTTAAGAGTTAATAACAAACCTGCGTTTGGTAAAGAGAATCAGTTCAGCTGGGGAATATTGAATTAAGTTTTTACTAAACGGACATACTTGCATACCATTAGATAAACGATGATTGTGGCTGTATCTTTTTTGAGAGAAACACAATAATTTGGCCTTTTTTTCCAAAATTATGAGAAAATTTACCGACACTAATTAAAAGAAAAAAATATATCTTGATTTTTGTATATGCCTGAGCTTTACAATTAGACCAAATCTAATACGGGATACATTTTCCATTATTAAGAAACTCAAGATGCTGAATGTTATATATGAGAAAAAACAGATGCGAAGTAATTTGCAAGAATTCCGCAAATTTATCTAAAATTTGGAGAATTGTGACCCACACTAAAGAACAGAAAAATATTCACTCTGATTTGTTTCATATGAATCAGCTTTACAAGAAAATCAAACTTAACACAGGGTATAATTCCCATTCTCGAGAAACACTACATACTAAAAGTGAGACTTGTTTAATTGCAACAGTCATGCACGAGAAGTAGAAACTTAACAACTAATCCGCTTCAGTGCATATGCCCTTCACTAATAATTCATCGTAATTACTTTAACTTTCCTTACTTTCATTTCCTCTCAACCATCAAATTACTTTTCCGAAAAAAAAGAGATATTGCTCAACCATCTATTATTTCATTTCCACTTTGTTTCAAAATCTAGTTTAATCTCTACAAAAGATAGTTTTTACATACTTCCTACTATCTTAATTTCTTCTCCTATTCTTTAGACAACCTCTTTGTTTGTTATTACAATTATCAATTATACTTACTCTCATATACCACTTTCTACTCGTACCATCCACACTGACTTTACAGCAAATATTTTCCATTTTCCATGAAACTTCACGATCTTACCTTTACGTTTGAGCTTTAAAATTCCCCTTCATTTCCACTTTCTTATCTCTTAATGGCCAACTTCTTAATTACATGGTTATCTTATTTCACTTCAGCTGTGAATCGCCTCCCAGAACCCAGCACTAAGTCCTTGCGTTTAAAACCAATTCAATCTAACCTGTATTGCGTCGTTTTCCATCTGTCTCATCCTGGCGTTGAATGGAATTCTTGGCTCCAACGCTGACCATATTGCCCATATTCATAGATGAATTGCAATATAATGTTTCTATTTACTAACCCTAATCAATGCTTTATCATCTGGAAGTATGAATTATTCGTATACGATCGACGGATTATCTTATCCGATATATTTTCACCTACAATTTATTTGCTTCATCGGCCTTCTTTAATTCATAATCAGTGAATATACTGAAGTGCCATCATTAAAAGAAATCTTTATACATAATAGATTTTTTACTAAGTCAATAACTTTTCCGGCCATATATTTACTACACTCTAGTCTTTCCTCCCTAAGACTTTGATCTGTTCTCTATAAATCGTCTACAAATCCGTGACAATATAAATGATTTCATGATTTCTGTTAATGGAAGTTAATGTATAATACAAATATTTTTTCCTCTACTCCAAAGCTTCTCTCATTATTGTTTTACACCAACCACTTGAGGTACACTACATCTTCCTCGTCTGCCGCTATGAGTGTTCATTTTGAAAAACTACCGTATTGATTATATCTTTTCATACTATTATATCGATACTTCAAAATATCTAAATATCTTACCCATTAACATAACCCCTACGTAGGTAAACCACTACAATGGCGATTGGTATTCGTAACCTATACCCGCATTGGCCCAATAGCCTGAAGCCTGTTAATAAATATTTAGCAGCTGCAGCAGACAAAATTAATAGAATTACCATAATTGACTCGAATTATTCACTCTGTCCCCCAGCGGGTAAAGATTGCTTCGGTTGCGGGATATTACTGAGAAATTTAATCACAATATCATCTCTATACGTCATTGTTTAACATCATAATTGTTAGATCAAGCGAGTCATACTTATGTTGACGCGAATGTCAAGATTTTCAAGATATCAAATGATTAAAAGATTTTGAGCTTTATTACAAATGTTGGGTTAACAATCTATTTTGAGCTCTACTGCATATTACTGAAATATATGTAGATTATTATTACTGTTTTTCAAACCTGAAAAGAAAGTATCTAGGGAAAAAATACGATCGTTTGAATATTTTCTATCGTTCTATCTGGCGTACCATATACAAATATAAACTGTTGTGAGTTAATCACGGTAGATAGATATTTCAATATCTATTTACATAAATGTATACAAAGTGTGACCTTCTTTTGAAGATTCTACCATAAGAATTTTTCTACACGCGACAAATATTTATTTTCTTCATGATATTCAAAGAAAGTTTTTCCATTTCCCTTTTCCTAATAATATTCTTTGCAACCAAGACGTGAATGAATTGGGGATTTCAAGTTTCATGAAAAGGAGAAAAATATATTGATATTTTCGATCTTTAATTTGGAGATGGCTTGTATTAGCTAATCGAGTTTCTTTTTATATTTTTCAGTGTAAATAATGATGAAAACAGCGGTCTCATAGTCTCTTCTAATGGTGACATTCTCAATGCTCAAATGATAAGATAGATCGTAAATTAAACTTACAGAAAAAGATATGTTAACATAGATAAGATAAATGTTAGGAGATCTAAAATAAAAGGAAAAATCCACTACATAAAATGTAACAATAATTATAAAATATTACCACTTCCACATAGTTTACATCCATAATGCCTGCAGAGAGAGAGAGAGAGAGAGAGAGAGGAGAGAGAGAGAGAGAGAGGAGAGAGTTACAAGGATTTTCAATGTCTCAAAGACTTTTTAGTCCATCCGGGGAGACTTCGTATGGTCTTTGATAGAGCGATTTAGTTTCAGCATTTGGAGAGTTCTTATGATCTTGTCTAACTTACTCATGAACGCGTTTACCGTGTTACTGTTTACTACATCCACTGGTAGTCTATTTCAAGTGTTTACTATTTTGTATGTAAAGAAATTGCCACATTGAGTGGTATTTTATCTTTTCAGAGAGAGAGAGAGAGAGAGAGGAGGAGAGAGAGAGAGAGAGAGAGAGGGCGTATACAAGTTTAAAAATTTCAGGAAAAAAAACACATTTTACTGAAGTATATTGAAGTGAGCGGTACCACCGTCCCATGAGGGTACTCCCATACCGAAGTAGATATGAGACTACCTTAAAAGCTTTTGAACGAGCTAGAAAGCAACGCATGGAGAGTCCTGATGCATTTCTTTGTAGTGAATGTATAGGTAACTAACCGTCCTCAAAAAGAAGTGAAGTAACAGACTCAGATTTTAAGAGGTTAAAAACTATAGTTCTCTTTTCTTTTATCGATTTGTATGTTACAGAGAATGGTTATTCAATATATGTTTCATTCATTTGTACTACATAAATATCCAATTTTTTAATAGTGCCGCTGGTTGTCCATGTTTCACCCATGAAACTTCTCTCTCTCTCTCTCTCTCTCTCTCTCTCTCTCTCTCTCTCTCTCTCTCCTATCAGCACCCTAACGTTGTTCTATTAATACAGTTTCCCTTAAGAAAAAACATGGTATCATTATTTTATAGTGAATTTTAACATTGTTTTGAGCATCCTCTTTTATAGCATGATGTTTTTTCACATGATAATACTAAGATAACCAGAACATTTGTTATTCACTCAGGCAGATAACTATTGCACTATAATTGTTCAGTAGCTACTTTAAACTTGGTAAGGATAAAAGAGACTTTTCTGCTAAGGTAAGCAGCTCTTATGGGAGAAGAGCACTCCAAAATCAAACCATAGTTTTCTCTTCTTAGTGAGTGCCATAGCATCTGTACCAAAGTCTTTCACTGTCTTGGGTTAGAGTTTTCTTGCTTGAGGGTACACTCAGGCAAACTATTCAAATTCTTTCCTAGTTCCTTTCCTGTTGACTTATTATCCTTGTTGGAGCCCTTCAACTTGTAGTATCTTGCTTTTTCAACTAGGGTTATAGCTTAGTAATTAAAATAATAATAATGATAAATTAAATAAGAACACTAGCCTGGGTATTTTGCCTGGCACCAACCAACTGAGGTGTCTTCGAATTAGTAAAAGATGTATGTACTGATTCTATTTCTCATGAATTTCAAGCAGTTATGTTGCGAAATATTCCTTCCCCAAAGTTCTAACTATCATCGGATAATTAAGAAAATATAAAGTAAAACTGGCTAAAGCTATGATTTCTTTTCATTCAGCAGCCCTCGTATAGAAAAAAAAGCTCATACGTGAAGAATCCTAATTTTCGAAACTCTCTCTCTCTCTCTCTCTCTCTCTCTCTCTCTCTCTCTCTGGTGCACCCTTTGATGACTCATTCATACGGAAGGACAGATAAATGAATGTCATCCAAACTAGGCCAAGGACGTTCCATTTAGAACACAATGGAACTACAAATGGAAAGATATATCTTTACGAATAATCTTTTAATCCTCTATGTAGAAAATTTTCAGATCTTTCACAAAAGTGAAGAAAAAAAATATGAATGAGAGTGCATTTATTGTACAACCCAACTTTTGTTAGGACTAACCTACGTTTCGAGAGCAAAATAAACAAAAAATCTTATAAACAACAAAACATAGCTAGAAAGCAAAGCAATTAGGCAGGCGGCTTTTGATTAAGGTAATAAAATCCCCAAATATTGTTTGGACAGAAAGAAAAGAGGAATAACTTTGAATAACAAAAGCAATAAGTGCTCCCAATAATTTATCAAACATGTTACCAAACATTGTTAGGAATGTAATCAAAATAACGACGTAGTAAACTACATTTGCAGTTTGCACAGCCAACACCATTGCAAAATATTTGCAAATACTTTCCATATCATGAGAAAACAAACAATAGAAATAAAGGGATCAGTTTACTTTGAAACTCTTCACATTACGTAATTTTGTACAATCTGATAGGTTATTATGGAACAACTATGTTATATTTAATTCAAGTTTATTGATTCTTTAAAAGAAAAACTAATTTTCTTCATTTATGATCGAAAGATTATTGATGTCTAAGGTCTTGGAGGAAAATAAAGCAAACTATAAATCAATATGCAGTACCTTATAAACATAGGTATGTATGTATGTAAGTAGGTTTATGTATGTATTTATATATATATATATATATACATACACACAAATATATATTTATATATATATATATTATATATATATACATACACACAAATATATATATATTTATATATATATATATATATATATACATACACACAAATATATATATATTTATATATATATATATATGTGTGTGTGTGTGTGTACATACACATTCATGTATATTTATATATATATATATATATATGTGTGTGTGTGTGTGTGTGTGCGTATTTATGTATGTCATTGATGTTTATACAGCAGATATATATATATATATATATATGTAGATATATACATATATATATGCATATATATACATATATACATATATACATACATACATAAATATATATATATATATATATATATAATGTATATGTGTATATATATATATATTATATATATACATATAGACAAATACACACACACACATATATATATATATATATATGTGTGTGTGTGTGTGTGTGTGTGTGAGCGTGTGTGTGTGTGTATGTGTCATCCTTTTTGTGCATACTGACATAGGCCTGTGTAAATACATACATTAAAATAATCATGTAACAGTCCCTCACCTTCACTGGTATTTTTACTTATTACTTTCGACATAATAGAAACCATTCAGTGGAATAAAAACCAGCCTCTTGTTATGGGGTTACAAAGAGAAATAAAGTAACATAAAGAAAATTTGCTACATGAATTTTTTACTAATTTTCTTAAAATTGTACGATTTACGCTGTGCTTTATAAACATCAGAAAACAACATTGAGAATATGATGACATTACAGTGATACTTAGTAAACTAAAAAAAGATTTCAAAATAATTACCATAATTAAATTCAGTACAAAATAAATGAATTTATTCATATAAAAGTTTGTAAGAAACCATTCCAAGATATTACAAATGAAAATATTTCATTAATTATTAAGCTTTTTATCTACATAAATTACTTTATACATTTTAATCGAATATATATATATATATATATATATGTATATGTATATATATGTATATATATGTATATATACATATATATATATGTATATATATATATATATATATATATAATATACACAATTTATATATTTGCTTAGTGAAAATACAGACCGACGGAGTAACCATCAACTATAGGTATATTTTTATATATATATATATATATATATATATAATGTAAGAAGTCTGACCTATGAAGGTGAAAGATACTAATGCATTTTTTAGAATGAAATTTCAACATCTTTTAACGAGGGGACAGGACAGACATGCAGATAGACAGGGATTTCATCTGTAGGCAGGAAATCCAATAAACACGATGAAGTGGAGAAAATTTCGGTAGAGAGGGAAAGCAAAGTGAAATAGAATGGAAACAGAAAGTCAGGAAAACTGAAAGGCTGACTAAAATCGAATGTAACAAGAGTCATTTAATAGGGTCATCATGCGCTGATATTGTTACCTTTAGTAATGATGGTATTGGTAAATAAATCTTCTAATCATGTTGCTGAATGTCTGTTATGTTTCTATTGAAGATTAGATTAGATCTTATTCTAATTTGTTTATGTTATCGATATACCTAAAGTTAGTTATGAAACTGGTTATGGCACTAATGAGTCAAATGATTGGTGTGTTCATGAAGTCCATAAGAGTCCATGGATATGCAAAATATGAAGCTGATATTCCTTAAATGATAAATGAATTTGCATAGTATATTATATAGCAACTGTGTGAATAGGTTGAGGAGAGTTAAAGAGCAATTAGGCATAAAGAATATCTGCTAACGTCTCAAAATGGATATGCCTAATGTACAATATTTACGTATTTCTCCAAATACTATTTCCAGTATTTTTGTGGATTAATTCTCGGTTTCTATATTGAAAGTGTCAATATTATTATTATCTCAAATAAGAACATTGATTTTTGTATTCGTCTTTCTATTTCTAAAAGTTTTCCTACTCCCATTTTTCCTTAATGGGGTTGTTTTTATTCTTTGTTCTTTTAGGTTGACAGGAAACCAGATATCGCATTAAATTATTGCCGACCATTTCCCTCCTGAAATAGATTGTAAAATGTCTCCCCCTTTCAAACCACTCTTTTTTTTCTTTTCTTTTTTAAGAAATCCATCTGAAATTCTGAAAATTTTCCACCGATTTGTTTCCTGCTCAGCTGTAAGTCTTTAGAAATATTTCTTATTAAAGATTTAAGGTGAATATTAATACTCATTTTTCTATATTTTAATTAAAAAGGTAATTAAATACATGGCAGAATTAGTAAATTGATTCATATAAGATTTATAATAAAATATTACTAAATATTACAAGGGAAAATATTAAATATTGAACTTCTTTTATACATAAAGGAATTTATTCATTTTAATATGATATCGACGTTCCTAACACACACAAATATATATATATACATATATATATATAATATATATATATGATATATATATACATATATATATATAATATATATATTATATAAGTATATATATATACATATATATATACATATATATGTATATATATACATATATATATACATATATATACACACACACACACACATATATATATATATATATACATATATATATATGTATATATATATATATATATATATACAATATATATATATATATATATATACATATATAATGTATGTATGTATGTATATCTATACTGTATATATGTATGCATAATATATATATATATATATATCCATATAGTCATTGTAAAAGTATACCTGCTCCTATGTTTTCTTTTCAGAATCCAATGCATATGAAATAGCTTCGCTCGAAAGGTCTTTAACAAAACAATCCAGCTAAATAAGCTAATATTACAAATGTTATAGTTTGAAGAGACGCTTTAATCTATTGTACAAAGTGTTTTAATGAATACGTAATATGGCAATCATAAGTCACATGAAGGTACAACTCACCGTGGCTTTTATGATTATGCTGTATGCATGATGAGTCTCTGTTTAAGTTAAAGAAAAAGGATATTTCCACTTGAAAAGAGATATTCAGTGGAAGTGGTTTGATCCCTCTGAATATAATTTCAATCTATTGATTCAGATCAGGCGAAGTATTGGGTGGTTTAACTTTGGAACACAATGAAATAATTGATATTTGAAATGTATGATACAAAACAGAATTGACCAGATCTTCAATGACGTAGTTATTTTTATTCAACACATACTGAAATAGCTAATAGAATTATCTTACACTTATGGACATTCTGTGTGATTTCTTCTTGCAACAGAATATTATAAGGAAATTACTTTAGATATAGTTGAAGATAATGGAATTAAGGATTCTAAAGTAGAAAAAATAGAAAAATATATTATATATTAGATGGATTTGAATCATCAATATAGTGACACTTTTAAACAGGAAAAAAATTGAAGATCACCTATTCCCATCATTATTGTTATTGTTGTTATCATTACCATTGCGTTATGGCATTACTGTCATTATCAATGTTATCGACACTATAATTAATATGTATCACCAAAGGTAAGGCAAAATAGTCATACTCTATATGTTTGATATCATCTCACCTCTCATAGGAAAACCATAATTCAAAAATATATATACCATCAAGTCAAAATACTCAAATGCGCTCGTCTACATCAATCAGGTCCTAAAAACAGAAGAGCCTTCGAAGAGAGCTCTCAGGACTCTTCTCCTTACGTGAGAAGATTGATGGGAAAACCTTTCTTTTTATAGAAGTTCTACTTTAGTTTCTACTGTCTAAATTCACTGCTGGATTCTGAAAAACGTTTTTCAGAGATCAAGTGGACAAAGGGAGATACTACACAAATACAAAAAGATCATTCTCCTTGTTCTCAACTTGAGAAACAATACACAATAAACTATGTAATTATACATTATAAACTAAAGACATTTATTTTGATTAAGGAAATTTCCTAGAAAATAATATTTAATTCGAAATAGTTATGATTTATCATCGTGATATTAATATTGTCGTTTTTATATTTTCCATGCGATAGAAACATTACTCTTAGCTGGCAAAATGCTAATAAATTGCATTTAAACATAAATTGTTAATATAAAAAGGTTGATAATATAGTTCATAAAATGTATATTCAAGGTAAAGCTTAAAACTTATTCTAACACATATGTTTGATATTCTCTCTCTCTCTCTCTCTCTCTCTCTCTCTCTTCTCTCTCTCTCTCTCCTCTCTCTCTTTAATACATAAATGATCACTTATACTTTGTTCATTGTTGAACTTCCTTAGCTTTTTTACAGCTATCTCTCTATGTATATCCACTCGGAAATATAAACTTACCTACAAACTCAGGAAGACATCAACTTTGCGTAACAGTTCAGTTATCGGAAATGAGATAAGTTTTAGGTAATTGACCTCCTTTATTAGGAATCTACATGAAAAGAATTAAAATTACGTTATCCAATGTAATTGATAAAGTATTAAAAAAGTTGATATCATCATCTCATTTGCTAGTATTTTCCCCTACATACACTTATACTATTTTCCTATTTCGTTTTACAAAATTGCAAATAATAAAAGTGTCTATCAAAAAATCTATCAAGAGTTCTGTCGAATGAACATACTTTTTTTCATGACTTCTATGCAAGATATTTCTAAATACTGCTGTTTATAAAGGGAAAGCAGAAACTGCTTTGTGATTGAATGCACTTAACTATCATTAGATTTTTGATATAATAACTTTAAAAACTGAAATAATTTCAATTATTATTGTGGCGGGATGTCACAAGAACAACCCCCCACACCCTTGAATCACTCTAAATGACAAATGTCTCCTCAGCACAAACTCTCACCTTACGTTATCATAAACTGGACTCTTAGACAAAAAAGACATGAAAATAAAACATAACCTTAATACTATATTTCTTACAAACTAAAGTAAATCAAACCAAATTAATCACACTTAAACTATTTCTTATAAACTAAACCTAATCATAACTTGGTGACTAAACATGGAATAAACTAACACCATTCAAATAAAAAAAAAAAACCAACAAAACTTAAAATCAACTGTGCACCACCAACACCAAAAATAAATATATATGTCTATACAATATGGGACACCAACACTGTCGTCCACACAAAACCGAACTGTCTTTTACGGCACACTACCACAGCTTTGTGGTCAACAATCCACTGTGTGGCATTTTGACACAACCACCTCCTGATTGGGGTCGTAGTTATCATCGTCGTCATCATCCTCATCATCATCATCATCATCAATCGAAATCTTAATAAACAGGCCAGGTCATCAACGGTTGGTCAACATTAAAAAAAAACTTAATTTGACCTATCCAAAGGAGGAATTACGGCCTGCAAATGTAAAAAAAAGAAAAAACACTTACGAACACTCCTAACTAACTAAACTATCGCAACTATAATCAAAGATAAATAATAAATTCACAATCACCGACAAGCAAAATTAACAAAACACTTCCACGCTGGTAATAAATAATAATAATAATAATAATAATAATAATAATAATAATAATAATAATCCAGCTTTCACACCTGCCTCTAGCTGCAGTCAAATAAAAAATAATCATTTACACAAGACATTCACCCCGGTCGTAACCTAACTAAAAACAAACAAACAATCTCATATATACCAAAAGTCTTTCTCACAACAAATAATCAATACACTATCTCTCTCTCTCTCTCTCTCTCTCTCTCTCTCTCTCTCTCTCTCTCTCTCTGGATTTGTCAAACAAAAAAATAAATAAAAATGAAACAAAAATAAATCCTCCACATTCCTCCCCCTTACTTTGCCAATTCCATCTTACACAACACTTACCTAATTTTCTTCAT
>NC_090726.1:645866-650866 GCF_036898095.1 Palaemon carinicauda
ATGTGTATATATATATATATATATATATATATATATATATATATATATATAATATCTTGACGTGGTGGAAAGGTTTGTCTAACGCCTTAATCAGCAAAGCTGTACTAGTCTAGGCCACCCATACTAGGTCGGTTTGCTGTGAGCAATCAGAACCAGATCTTCCATTATCACCAATGAAAACTGACCAAACCCTAGACATGAATAAGTATATGTCTAAAGCCTTTATCGTGCAGCGGATTGGATATGGCTGCATTTGTTTTTGATGTGTGTTTATACATACATACATACATATAAATATATAAATATATATATATATATATATATATATATATATATATATATATATATATATATATATGTATATATATATATGTACTGTATATATATATATATATATATATATATATATATATATATATATATATATATATATATATATATATATATAATAACTTTACTGAAGAAAAGCTATAATAATGTTCCTTTTTATTTTTGAAATCCCTAGCAAAAAAAAAGTCATCATCAAATAATATCCAATGCCTTTGTACTGACATTCTCGTCAACATAAGTATGACTCGCTTGATCTAAGAATTATGATGTTAAGCAATGACGTATAGAGATGATATCGTGAATAAATTTCACAGTAACATTCCGCAACCGAAGCAATCTTTACCCGCTGGGGCAGAGTGAATAATTCGAGTCAATTATGGTAATTTTAATAATTTTGTCTGCTGCAGCTGCTAAATATTTATTAACAGGCTTCAGGCTATTGGGCCAATGCGGGTTTAGGTTACGAATACCAATCGCCATTGTAGTGGCTTTCCTACGTAGGGGTTATGTTAATGGGGAAGATGTTAAGATATTTTGAAGTATCGATATAATAGTATGAAAAGATATAATCAACATGGTAGCTTTTCAAAATGAACATTCATAGCGGCAGACGAGGAAGATTTGGTGTACCTCAAGTGGATGGTGTAAAACAATAATGAGAGAAGCTTTGGAGTAGAGGAAAAAATGTTTGCATTATACATTAACTTCCATTAACAGAAATCATGAAATTATTTATATTGTCACGGATTTGTAGACGATTTATAGAGAACAAATCAAAGTCTTAGGGAGGAAAGACAAGAGTATGGTAAATATATGGACGGAAGATTTATTGGCTTAGTACAAAATCTATTATGTATAAAGATTTCTCTTAATGATGGCACTTCAATATATTCACGGATTATGAATTAAAGAAGGCTGATGAAGCAAATTAATTGTAGGTGAAAACATATCGGATGAGATAATCCGTCGATCGTATAAGAATGATTCATACTTCCAGGTGATAAAGTATTGATTAGGGTTAGCAAATAGAAAAATTATATTCCAAGGAACCTATGAATATGGGCAATATGGTCAGCGTTGGAGCCGAGAATGCCATTCGACGCCAGAATGAGACAGGTGGAAAACGACGCCATGCTGGTTACATTGAATTGGTTTTTAAAAGCAAGGACCAAGTGCTGGGTCCTGGAAGGCGATTCACAGCAGAAGTGAAAATGGAAAACCTTGTAATTAAGAAGTTTGCCATTAAGATATAAGAAAGAATGTGGAAATGAAGGGGAATTAAAAGCCCAAACGTAAAGGTAAGATCGTGAAGTTTCATGGAAAATGGAAAATATTTGCTGTAAATTTAGTATTGATGCTACGAGTAGAAAATGATATATGATAGTAAGTATAATTGAAAATTGTAATAACAAACGAAGAAGTTGTCTGAAGAATAGGAGAAGAAATGAAGATAGTAGGAAGTATGTAAAAAATAACTTTTGTAGAGATTAAACTAGATTTTAAAACAAAGTGGAAATGAAAAAATAGATGGTTGAGCAATATCTCTTTTTTTTCGGAAAAGTAATTTGATGGTTGAGAGGAAATGAAAGTAAGGAAAGTTAAAGTAATTGCGATGAATTATTAGTGAAGGGCATATGCACTGAAGCGGATTAGTTGTTAAGTTTCTACTTCTCGTGCATGACTGTTGCAATTAAACAAGTCTTACTTTTAGTATGTAGTGTTTCTCGAGAATAGGAATTATACCCTGTGTTAAGTTTTTTTTTTTTTTTTTTTTTTTTTTGGGTGAAGCTGATTCATATGAAACAAATTAGAGTGAATATTTTTCTGTTATTTAGTGTGGGTCACATTTCTCAAAATTTTAGATAAATTTGCGAAATTCCTGCAAATGACTTTGCATCTGTTTTTTCTCATATATAACTCTCAGCATCTTGAGTTTCTTAATAATGGAAAATGTATCCCGTATTAGATATGGTCTAATTATAAGGCTGAGGCATATACAAAAATGAGATATAGGTTTTTCTTTTAATTAGTGCTAAATTTTCTCATAATTTTGGAAAAAAAGCCAAATTATTGTTTTTCTCATATAAAGGTACAGCCACAATCAACGTTTATTTAATGCTATGCAAGTATGTCCGTTTAGTAAAAACTTCATTTAATATTCCTCAGCTGAACAGATTTTATTTACCAAACGCAGGTTTGTTATTAGCTCTAGAGTCTAGAGGCCATATGGATGGCTGCAAGACAAGAGGATATGTCCATAATATTCTATTGTAGAAAATTCCAAAACATGTAATGATCAACAGAAGTTTTTCTTCAAAATATTTAATCCAGATAAGGTAAACAAGCCTTCGATAAAGCTGGAATGAAACTGCCAAAACCATTATGTCTATACCTGCATCGGCAGGAATTATTAATAAACCTCTATCATTATTATTATTATTATTATTATTATTATTATTATTATTATTATTATTATTATTATTATTATTATTATTATTATTATTATATATGTGTGCATATATCTGCATATACAAATATGTATATATATATATATATATATATATATATTATATATATATATATATATATATATATATATATATATATATATATATATATATATATATGTATATACATAAAATTATTTATGTAGATATGTATATGAATACAGAGACATCTTTATACAAACATAACAAGTATAAAAACATGGAACGAGAGCCTGTGCCACAGGTTATCCGGGTCAATAATGAATAAATATGAAGCGATTATCCATTATGACATTATAGACGTTGCAATCTAAACATTTCCCATAATGCATATATTAATCATCAAATTCTGTTAATCGCTGATGACGTTCATGTTAATTACT
This sequence comes from Palaemon carinicauda, assembly GCF_036898095.1. Taxonomy (NCBI): domain Eukaryota; kingdom Metazoa; phylum Arthropoda; class Malacostraca; order Decapoda; family Palaemonidae; genus Palaemon; species Palaemon carinicauda. The sequence goes on from NC_090726.1 coordinate 649,066, forward strand.
CAATTATGAAAGGATTCTTGATTAACAGATTCTCTCACTTTCGAGGACCAACGGGAATTATTCATTCAACATTAATTCGATTTGATTAATCTTCTTCGGTGATTGCAAAATTACGCTAATTGAATTCAGTGTGGTAGTTATTATAAATTAATCAATATACATACATAAAAATATACTCAGAGACTGAAAGATAAGCCCACAGAGAAAACATACACACATATCTCTCTCTCTCTCTCTCTCTCTCTCTCTCTCTCTCTCTCTCTCTCTCTCTCTCTCTCTCTCTCTCTCTCTCTCTCTCTCTCTCTCTCTCTCTCTCTCTGTATATATATATATATATATATATATATATATATATATATATATATATATATATATATATATATATACATATATATGTATATATTTGTATATATATAAACATATATATGTAAATATACACACATACATAAATATATATATATATATATATATATATATATATATATATATATATATATATATATATATATATATGTATGTATATATATATATATATATATATATATATATATATATATATATATATATATATATATATCGTGAGGCATGTCTGGGGTTAGGCCAGCGCTGGCCACTGCAGATTAGTGATGGTAGGAGACTTTAGTCTAATCGCTAAGTGCAGACCAACTTAGTATGGGTGACCGTAACTAGTACAGCTTTGCTGATCATGACAATACTCAAACCCTTACACTACTGTATCATCAAAGATCTGTCAGTGAGTTGTGACGGGCCGAGAGAAGGTTGTGACTCAAAGACAGTGTGAAAGCAACTGAGTGGGTTTATTATAGAACACTCTCCTTTATATACAAAAGCTCAAAGCAACAAGAAATTTCATGTTAAAAAACAGACATTACAGATGAAAAAAACAGACATGTTTATTCTGGTTCTTTTTAGTGCGAGGGAAGAGCGAAGATACAAGCATAATATATACACAAAATGAACTATGTACGATCGTGTGACACACGGTTGGTAAAGAGTTAAGCCTTCTGGAAGCGTTATAATGTTTTAGAGACTTTGCATCCCCCCTCACAAAGAGATAAGTAGCTTATACACACATACATACGCTACATATATATCATAAATATTTTTGATACTATTTATATAAAAAAAATATAATATGCAGATTTTAGTAAGTAAAATTTTAAAGATCTATAAAATGAAATAGAGAAAATAGAAGAGGCTAGTTGGTGATATGACTGAATGATTCAAACATGTAAGTAGGGTGGACGAAGGACGACCAACTAAAACAGCTGTGTAAGATGCTACAAAGATATAAAAATTCAATGCTTATACGATCTAGGAATCGAGAAAGTACCAACAAGATGGAAGTGAATGGTCGTCAACGATTTGCGACTGTTATTGCTTTTTTTTTAAATAATCTCATTATGCAAGTATAATTTTACACATATAAACGTCTAAGAGAGACAGGGACTTTCCTAGTCTCTATCAACATCTTCTCTCATCAATAGGGTGTTCATATCTCAGGCTGTATTTCACTATTTACGAAGCTAGATACATTTGTTACATATCAACTGGTTTTTATGCTGTTATCTTTATTTTCAATATCTTATATGCCTCCGTTTGCTAGACTTTATTTTCATTATCGTGAAATAATAGGTTGAATAACACATTTTCAAAACATCTGGAATTCGGGTATGCTATTCTATAACCAGTAGAATGAGAAGAAAATATTTCATACAAAATTTTCGTAGTTTCAACCAACTACTATCCATTCATTTATCTATTCCATTAATAACTTCAA
>NC_090726.1:655866-670866 GCF_036898095.1 Palaemon carinicauda
AGGTTTAGACTTCATCGATCAGGAGATGGGTTGAGGTGAGGGGATGGAATATAGATTATGTGGTTGGGGGAAAAATGAGTGAAAAAAAAGTTATATAGTCTATTTTCAAGTTTTTTGGTTAAAAGCATACTGGTGTAAGAATACTGATTAATCTTGTTAGATATTTAATAACTATTAGTTGCAATATATAGTGAAATTTCATAGACTAAAGAGAACTAGTTAGATAGTCCTTTTTTTAAGTTCCTGGTTAATCTCTTACTGATGTAGGAATACTGATTAATTTTGTAAGATATTTGATAATTATTAACTATAATGTATTGTGAAATCTAATAGAAAAAGGAAAATAAGTTATATAGTCCTTTTTCAAAGTCTTATTAATCTCATATTGATGTAGGAATACTGATTATTTTGTAAAATATTCATTAATTGCTAGCTAAAATGTATATTGAAATCTCATAGACAAATGAAAACTTGTTATGTAGTCCATTTTTCAAGTTTTTTGTTAATCTTTTACTGGTGTAGGAATATTGATATTCAATGAATATCATCTGCAATCTGTTGTAAAATATCATAGATCAGGGAAAACTTATTCGCCAGCCAGAATAAGAAAATAATAACGATTTGCGAACATCCAGAGGCACAGGTGAGTACAAAAAAAAAAAAAAAAATTATAACGACTTTAATTTAAAAGAATTCTCTTGCAGTATGCCCCTCTGGGTCAGCTTGAGTGGAAATTACTTCAGGAAATGTTCATATTTCATTTCCGTTTTTTTTTTCTGGAGATATGAAAAAATCACAGAAATATATTCACAGTACAAAGAACAAAATATCTTATGAAGTTGCCGCAAGAAAAAAGACCTTATGAAGTTGCCACAAGATATAAGTAATCAGTAATTACCTAGTCCATCAATACGAACATGATATAGCATTTTACTGACCTGCATAAAATTTCTCGACCGATTTCCCAAGCTTGTTTGAATATGCAACTATGTAGATCAGATTCACCACCAACATTAGATTATATAATTATTTAAATCTCATTCATTGTGATTGTGATACAGAGTTTTAGGAAAACTTGCGAATGGTTTGAAGCTTTCCTGTCAATCAGAATTTATTTCATATTCTACCAAATAGAATTTTGTTGAACATTTATTGATTCAGTAATCAGAATATTCATCAAATGTTTGTATTTAATAACAGAAATACACTTATTCAGTTCATTTTGGATTTACCCATCGATATAAATAAAACTAATTCATCATCATCATCATCTCCTCCGCCTATTACCGCAAAGGGCCCCGGTTAGCTATCACCAATCGTCTCTATCTTGAGCTTTTCATTCAATACTTCTCTATTCATCATCTCCCACTTCACTCTTCATAGTTCTCAGCCATGTAGGCCTGGGTCTTCCACCTCTTCTAGTGCCTTTGTGGAGCCCAGGTAAACATTTGTTGGACCCATCTCTCTTGGGGATTGCATAGAGCGTGCCAAAACCATCTCCAACTACCACTCATCATTAACTCATCCAAATATGGCACTCGCGTAATCTCTCTTATAGTTTCATTTCTAATCCAATTCATATTTAGGTAATGAGAAAAACATCAACCCAGGTGAAATATTTATTCTCATTAATGAGTTGATTTTTAATTTCATGGCAGTATATATATATATATATATATATATATATATATATATATATATATATATATATATATATATATATATATATATATATATATACAGTATATATACGCACACACACACATATATATATATATAATATATATATATATATATATATATATATATATATATATATATATATATATATATATATATATATATATATATATATAAATATACACACACACATATATATATATATATATATAAATATACATATATATATATATATATATATATATATATATATATATATATATATATATATATATATATATTTCTACTACTCAATATTACATATATGTCTGCAGTCAATACAACTAGTAAAATTATTAGAGTTATCTAGCCCTTGTAAGTTAGATCCATATTTAACATGGAAAAAAATTTCAAAATGAAATCTGAAACCGAAGCCAAATCCTCGCAAAACGTCTACCCAAAACCAAAATTTCCAGAAACAACCCCAAAGATGGGAGTTTAACCGCCAGGAACAATGTCTGTAACCTACTGGATGAAATCTTTGTGTAAGACCATAAAAGGACCTTTTTGAGATTAAAGAAACAAAAGTTGTAGTAAAGAAATGAAAGATATTGAGGTATGAGTCCTTGTGATACTTTTTTTTTTTTTTTTTTTTTTTTTTTTTTTGTATGATTGTTCGAGAAGAAAAATTTGCCTTGGTAATACTGAAGTAAATGCTACACATAGAATTGAAAGGGGATATCGATAAAGGTGAGTGAATATCAACGAAAAAGAAACTGCAGTTGTTTTGATTACTAAAAGTAAGGCAGCTACAATATGCATAGAAGTAATGTTAGAATCAAATTGTTGCTTTGAAAACAGGTTTTATAAAAGGGTGTGAATGAGATGTTTGTTGTTATACGTTTCACCCTATCAACTTTATCTATTGATATCGCTATAATGACATGTTTATTTCTGTTTGTAGTTTCTGTTTGAACTTGTCATACATCTGTCTGTCTGTCTCACTCACACGTTCTCTCTCTTTTGATAACTGCTATTGAATCAATAGGATCTAATGAATTCCCCGTAAATATCAATCGTGTATTTATCTACCTTCTGATGTCACAAAATAGCGAAGCTCAGCTGGAAAACTTTGATGTTAGAGTAGTTAAATGTTTATAAATAAGTGATTGTATAAGAGCACAGTACTGAGATGTGCACATGCATTTGATTGGCATAGTTTACATTTAGTGTTGGAATGCTTACACAACTAAGAACGAGGAAAATATTTTATATCTTTTGGTACGAGTAAACGATACATTTTATCGTCTTTTATAATTAACAACCTCAACAAATACAGTCGTTTCAGGTCCACTGAACGACAAAGGCCTCAGAAATGTCCTCAGTCATTTTTGAGGTATGGCAATTTTCATCACCAAGCAAAAATGTGAAGATTGATATTGGTGGGAGACCTTAGTCTAATCACTCACAGCTAATCAGCATTTTCATATCATGGCGTTACACAAAAACCCTTTCACCACGTTAAGTTATCCTCACTCAGCAAGGGTTTCATAATTCATTTGGGAATAAATGTTGAGAGAGAGAGAGAGAGAGAGAGAGAGAGAGAGAGAGAGAGAGAGAGAGAGAGAGAGATTTGTTATTCGTGATTGTAACTGAAAGAGAAAATTGAGCTGTCCAAGTGCCATCTTGAGCAATATATAAGAAGCCTTCTTTAATGATAAAGTAAATGTACCATTGATGAAAAAACAATAAAAGTTTTTTCATTTAATAAAATTTACCCTTAATATGTTGCCTAATAGTCTCTTAAAGTAGTCTATTACTGTAATCCTACTGCGTTGAGAAGTTCCCTGAAACTAATATCGAATATAATGATGGAGATAATATCACTTGTTGAAACTTATGATATGTGAAATGCTGTTATAGATTATCTTATATTTATTAAATAATTGTATATTGTACGAAGAAGTATAAAACTCTTGCTATAGACTTTACTTTTGAACCTCAAGTTCCTGATATTTAAAAAAAATCTTTCATATATCTATGTATGGACTTTAAAAAATCTTTGACATTCAACATAGAATATATGTAATTTGTAAATTTATGATATAATTAAGGTTCTTTTCCTTTCCACGTAATCAGTCAATGGATATTAGGAATAATGAAATAAAATTTACTCACCAACTTCTTAAATCTATAGTCAGCATATCTTGTCGGGCCAGTCCTGGATCCATTGCTTGGCTGCTTCATTGGTGTTCAAGAGGTCTTGTTCTGTACTGGTGGGTTCCAGTTCACATTCACGAAGGCTGTGTTGTACTGTTTGCACTGGATAGCCACGTTGGAACTCAATAGTGGATGACGGTCCCCATTTATGGGTGTTGCTTCCAGTCTTACCCAATCCGGTTCTTGCTCTAATGTTACTCAGTCTTTTCTTGAGAAGGTTATTTCACTTGGGAGTTGTTCATTTGGGCTCTAGATGGAAGCATTTTCGAGCCTTTGTTCAGCTGACTGCTCAGGATCTAAACTAAGAATGACCATAAAGCTCTTTCTTGACTTCAGTCCTCTTGCTGAGGCCCTATGACCAAAGAGGGTGTGTCTCCTATTATTTTTCTTGACTGTGTTTCTGTTTCTTGGCATGGTTCTGTCTATGGATGTGTGGTGGTACAATGCCTGTCCATCTATAGAGTGCGGGAATTGGTGTTGGTTTAAAGGAGCCAGTTATTATTGTACATATTCTGTTAAGCTCTCGACCTATTTTGTGAGTGCAACTTGATCTTGCCCATGCTGCTGAGCAATATTCAGCAGCAAAGTAGCATAGTGCAAGAGCTGTTTTTTTTTTAGTGTTTTAGGATCTGTTTCCCAGTTAGAGTTAACAGCTTTGTCTAGTAGACAGTTTTTCGTGACAAATTTTGACCTGAGTTTCCCATGTTCCGCAGAAGACAGGGTTCGGTATAAAGTGATTCCCAGGTATACAGGAAAGTCTCTCATTATTTCACAAGATGTTTAATTTTTCTTTTACCTGGTGGCTATTTTTTATCACACGTAAACCTGCGTCCTTCTAGGATTGACATTAAGTGAGTTATATTTGTAGTACTCTGTGACATGTAAAAAAAACCGCTGAGAATTTCATTTCAATAGTTTTGAATGCGCGTGATTTTGTGGCGATATGCAGTCGTCTGCATATATAAACCTTCGGAAGTAGTCAAACTCTTCATGCCACATTCTGCAAAATAATCTTGGAAGCATTCTGGGAGTCACTTCATTTTCGACCAATATCATCTTAGCAGTTATTTGATCGTATCCATGGGCTTTCCACGTATTGAGTTGTTTATGATAGTTTCGACTTCAAATGCACTGAATTCAGTCATGGGCACATCAAGGTCTTCCTCAATTTCAGGTATATCAATCAAATTTTTACTTCCATATCTCCTATTCATTACCTCACATACATATATACACACAGATATATATATATATATATATATATATATATATATATATATATATATATATATATATATATATATATATATATATATATATATATATATACATATACAGTATATATATATATATGAACATATATCACAAGCACACGTGATTTTAATCAATGTAAATATCACCCACGAACGGCATTTAATACCGAATTCTATCTTGGGAAAATATATCCACTTGGAATTCATTTTATGGTAACAGCTTCTGGCCGGGTGGAGATTCGAACCCCCACCTCTGCGGCTGGAAGCTATGCCTACAGTGACTCTCTGATAGCTCACTCGGTAGAGTCACTGTAGGCATAGCTTCCAGCCGCAGAGGTGGGGGTTCGAATCTCCACCCGGCCAGAAGCTGTTACCATAAAATGAATTCCAAGTGGATATATTTTCCCAAGATAGAATTCGGTATTAAATGCCGTTCGTGGGTGATATTTATATATATATATATATATATATATATATATATATATATATATATATATATATATATATATATATATATATATATATATATATATATATATATATATATAATTTATATATATATATATATATATATATATATATATATATATATATATATGTATATATTTGTGTGCGTGTGTACGTGTGGTGTATATGAATATACTACTGTGTGCTTGCGTAATCTTATGAATACAAAACGAGTTATCATACAGCAATGTTTACTGCTATGTTCATTTCCCCACCATATCCTCCGTTTAAATGTCTTTCTCCCCTCAACATGACCTAAGAGAGATCGCAATATCCAAGAGTAACATTTTATTCACAAACTTCATTTTCTGTTCCGTTTCTAATTTCATTTATCTTATCTCTGGATTGTTTTGGCATGCAATGTCGTTCTTAATCCAGAAAACTATATATTTTGATATCTTTTACAAATTATTTTAAAAACTCACAGTTTAATGTTTGTTTGGTTTTAATAGATCCATTTCCATGATATCTTCATGAAGATATTGAAATTTCTATTGGATATTACTTATGTTATTTTTCTTAACACTTGTTTTAATTTACATTATTCTGAGCTTTTGTAGGTGGTTATTAGCCTATTCATGAAAGTTTTATTATTATTATTATTATTATTATTATTATTATTATTATTATTATTATTATTATTATTATTATTATTATTATTATTATTATTATTATCATAGTCCATACTTGAACACTAGTCCAAAAATAAGATCTCTGAAATGATAAAGAATTTTGAAAATGTGACAAAATATAAATAGTTTAAACAATATCTTACGATACTGAAATTTACAAAAGATATTGAGGGATTTTCTAAATATAATAATCTATGTCAGAACGGAAGGACACCAAATATTCAAAACAAGTTGAAAGTAGTAAAGGAAAAATTATAAGTGAAACTTTTATACACTCAATAACAGTTGTAATTTCTCTTCTCTTAACGTTAAACTTTTTATCCGTAATTTTATCTATAGAAGATAATATTTTCTAGATAATTCTCAAGATATTAAGCAGCCAAGTATTAGAACACTACACTATTAAAAATTTGTTGAAAAAAAAAAATCCTGGATTAAATGTTACCAGGAATTTACCATTTTAAAACAACAATTTAGACGTAAAGGAGTGATATTGTGGTCACCAGACCGTAGAAGATTATAACAAAGTATGGTAAAATTACGGTCGCCTGTATTTTACTGAAATACGGCCAAGAACAGTATATTTTTACGGAGAATTTCCGATTAATATTAAGGTTTTTCTTTAACGGTGTACCCGAAGAACACCAGAAATAACATTTATTGTCATTAATCTCTTTGTGATCTATCAATTAAAATTTAAATAACAACAATACAAAATAATCCACCAACAACTATCTGATAAAATTTTAAAACAAAGGCCCCATGATACCACAATAAAAAGCAGCAGTAAATTCAAGGACTATCCAAGAAATTAATACCTTGAATCAAAGGATTTATGTACGTTTAGGATAACTATCCTATAAAGTATCTTATGGATTATTATTTCCAGCTACTGCAGTTGAATATTTTGCCAACATGATTTAGAAATGTTTAGGTGATAAGGCTAAGGTAAAAGTCACACACACACACAAACACACATACACACATATACATATATATACACACATGCATATATATATATATATATATATATATATATATATATATATATATATATATATATATATATATATATATATATATATATATATATATATATATATACAGTATATGCGGGTGTGTGTTTTTCTGGCGGGTCAGTAATTGCATATACACACACTTTTATATTGAATGTTTCCATCGAATCCACTTGAAGATTTACTTCCATTTCATTCATTTACTGAAAAGGGGAACTTTTGTTTAAACAAACCATTTCCAATTACTTACGATGTTCCATTTATCAAATGTATTAAACAGTTTTTTTCCGTCTTCCCCCTTCTGTAAATAATTTTAGCTGGCCCTTCCATTTTTCTTGATGTATTTACGTTGTCTGCACGCCTTGCTTTCAGTTGCTTCCCCTTCTGACGTGTTTCCCTACAGTAGTTCATGCTAAGTTTTAATCTTATTTCCTTACGTGTTCGACTACCTTAAGAGGTGATTCGGTCTCTATTGCTTTCAGTGAAATTATTATTTCTTGGTGCGAGATGGAACAAATCAATTGTGTAAGACGATAAAAGCTAATCTTTTTATCTACTTTTTATTGTGTTCATAAAACCTGATATGGATTACACGCATTTGTGTAATGGTGTGCAGTACCTAATAAAACCCTGTCGCATTTCCTTGGCAATTAGTTAAAGTCTTTGACACCCTACATGTATCTGACTGAATACTCAAATTGTATTTGTACACTGTTGAAAAATACCGTAATTTTAATCGGGAATTCTCCGTAAAAATATACTGTTCTCAAGTGTATTTCAGAAAAATACAGCTGACTTTAATTTTACCTTACTTTGTTATTATCTTTACGGATTGGTGACATTTGACTCCTGAACGTCAATATATCCGTTTTTAAAACGGTAAATCGTTTATTTGAGTATTCAGGATTACTAGTTTAGCATAACCCTACTTATGATTGTAAGTAGGTCAAGGATGGTGGCTCCTCAACATCCGGTTCTCAGTATTGATAATGTATCTTTAAATTTGTATGACTCTTTTAAAATTTTAGGTGTGATTCTCGACAGCAATTTACTTTTGAGAAACACATTAGGTCTGTGTCTTCTTCAATTGCACAAAAAATTGGCTTATTGATAAAGTCTTTCAAGATTTTCGGTAATCAATCTATTCTGAAGAAGTGTTTTAATTCATTCATTCTACATTGTTTTGAGTATTGTTCTCCTGTCTGGTGTTCAGCTGCTGATTCTCATCTTAATTTGTTGGACAGAAACTTACGGTCTATTAAATTTCTTATTCCTGATCTAGATATTAATCTTTGGCACCGTCGTTCAATTAGTTCATTGTGCATGTTACATAAGATTTTTATTAACTCTGACCATCCTTTACATTCAGATCTTCCTGGACAATTCCATCCTGTTCGTAATACTAGGCAGCCAGTTAATTCTAATTGCCAGGCCTTCTCCATCAAGAGGCTCAATACTACACAGTATTCTAGAAGTTTTATTCCAGCTGTTACCAAGTTATGGAATGATCTTCCTAATAGGGTAGTTGAATCAGTAGAACTTCAAAAGTTCAAAGTTGGAGCAAATGTTTTTATGTTGACCAGGCTGACATGAGTCTTTCTATAGTTTATATATGTCATATCTGTTTTTGACGTTAATAGTTTATATAGGACATATCTGTTTTGACGCTGTTACTGTTTTTTAGAATGATATATTGTTAATGTATTCCCATCATTTATTTACTTCCTTATTTCCTTTCCTCACTGGGCTATTTTTCCCCGTTGCAGCCCTTGGGCTTATAGCATCTTGCTTTTCCAACTAGGGTTGTAGCTTGGCTAGTAATAATAATAATAATAATAATAATAATAATAATAATAATAATAATAATAATCATAATAATTCATCAAATATTGAAGCAAATGTTTACTAATTTAACGATTATTTTTACATCTATTAGGGTAAACAGTGAATCCGACTATTCCAACAACACGAAGAGCGCAGTCAGGAATAGACAAATGCTTAAAATAAAACAAATTGTCTAAGGAACATAAACCATGTACAGAAAACAAATATTTTACTACAATGTCATAGTCGAGGCTGTTTTCATTCAACTTCAAGTCACAGTAATCAGCATACACGCTTCCTTCAGTAAATATTTGGCCGAAAGCACCAAATGAATGTCGACAACAACAACTCTAATTTTGAGAAAATATTAATGTCATTAAATGACAAAATATAATTGAATATGAAATTTCTGGTTACCTACCCCTTTTCAGCTTTACTGTCGGAGGCGAATATCAAAAGAGAGAGAGAGAGAGAGAGAGAGAGAGAGAGAGAGAGAGAGAGAGAGAGAGAGAGAGAGAGAGAGAGAGAGAGAGAACTGTCATGGCCTTTGATTCACTAAATTTGGATTTTTTTATTAACTACTATTTTTTTATCTTCTTATTTTTCTCTAGTTATGGCTCCTCAAACAATAGATTAGATATTCTTTGGCCTAAAAAACATCAGTGAAAATGTAACCTAAAATTTTAAGGACTAAATGAATATCCCTATCAAGAAACTGGAAACTTTTGCAGCCTTAATGGCATCCTTAGAATGGAAAACATTAATAGATACGTTATCAGAAGCTATGCTAAAGACTTAAAGGGTAAAAAGGATAATCAGTTCTAGTAAGTGGAATTATTACAGCCATTATAACTACACTTAAATAAAAGCTGAACCTAAAATTAACAATAAAGGAAGGAGATTACTCTTTTTTTTTTTTAAATTTTATACTATATAATAAACAAAATCAATGAATATGAATAAAATAACACAATGAATTTATCCTCAGGTCAATTAAAAAGAGATTGAAGTGAAGGAGAGCACACAATGGCTCCTCTTAAAGAATATATGCCACCAAACTTCCACATAATGACCCAAGTGATCACATAAAGCAGCCTACTCTTCTCAACACTCCTCAGTGAACATTTACTTAATTTATTTTATTTTCCTATTTCTATCTTCCTTATTCAATTATGAAGATTTGTAGTATCAATTATATTTATTATTGTTCGCGTAGAGAGATGTTAAATATCATTTGATATTTAGGGTAATTTATGTATGGTTAGATTAAATACAGGTTATGTATATAACATATGTATATATATACATATATATATATATATATATATATATATATATATATATATATATATATATATATATATATGTATGGTTAGATTGAATAAAAGTTATATATATGTGTATATATATTTGTATATATATTTATGTATGGTTAGATTAAATACAAATTATATATATATACATATATGTATATATGTACATATACAGTATATATATATATATATATATATATATATATATATATATATATATATATATATATATGTATATGTATATACATATATATATACAGGATATATTATATATATATATATATATATATATATATATATATATATATACATATATATATATGAAATATATATATATATATATATATATATATATATATTTATATATATATATATATATAAGAAATATATATATATATATATAAGAAATATATATATATATATATATATATATATATATATATACATATATATATATATATATATAATATATATGTATATATATATATATGTGTGTGTATATACAGACATATATATATATATATATATATATATATATATATATATATATATATATATATATATATATATATATATATATATATGTATATATATATGTGCATACATATGTATATATATATATATATATATATATATATATATATATGAAAATTAATGCATTCGCCCATATAAGACTTCTACATTAATATTTCCTTACTATTCTATCTAAAGACCTGTTATATTTACAAACTGTAAATACGGTGTTAGCAGCTACCAAAGACTTTGAAATCTGTAGCTCTCAAAAAGAAAAAAAAAGTGAGAAGGATTCAAAATAATTTTCTTAGAGATGAAAATAATATAATTTATCCCTTCACTTAAAGCCACAGAAAACTGAAATATATTAAAAGAATATTTTACGTATATAAAAATAAAATACCTAATTATTTAGGATACATAATCTAAATTCTAATACTAAACATTTAACAGAGAAAAGTAAAAGTAAATAAAAGCAACCAGAAATGCCAAACCTCCATGAAGGATGAGAAAAATAGAAAGAAAAATGGACCATTATGCCCACAAAAACCTATCCCTATATATCGTACTATCTAGTCCCTTATTGTCCCTTACAAGGCAAAGTTGTACCATGTCTCTTGAAACGACAATAAAACACAAACAAAACAATCCTATAAAAACAACTTCCTTAGAGGAAACTAATAACCGTAAAATACCTGTTTTTTACCTATGACCACCCAGTCCAAGAACAGGAGATCCTCATAACAAACGGAGTCTCAGTTGCAACGAAGTCATATCTATTTCTTTCCTCATGAAATTTTGTCTTCTTTTTTCCCCAAATGGATCGTAAACCTAAAGAAACATTAATAATCAAGCAGTTTCATTGCAGGTCTTCCTTCTTTGGATGAAGAGGAATAGGAAACGTGCCAGTAATCTAGCAGAAGACTTACTCTGACCAAATGAGCTATAAACGTTAAGCAAAAATGGAAGTAGCCGAGAAGATGCTCTGGAAGAAAGGACAGAAAGAAGACGCTTTATATCCTTGATGTCTCCGTTCCAGTGGAGATGCCACCATCTCATTAATATGTGACGTAACGAGGCCGTTACAATTCGAAGGATAAGGATATAACAATGAAGACTACGAAATGTATGAGACATTATTGCAAAGCCGATATTAGTCGCAGTGGTGTTTTCACAAAATGTTTTGAAGGTAATGTTTTGGAAGTGATGTTAATTGTTGTAAACATTTCCAACGATGTTAAGATTACATTTAATTTAATTGTTGAAATTTTCACTGGGTCAGTAACGCAATTAAATTCCTGTTTTGATTATGATGATTAATAACACTCCTTAAGCATAAGTGTAACGCACGTGCGCTGTTCTTCTTCTTCTTCTTCTTCTTCTTCTTATTATTATTATTGTTGTTGTTGTTGTTGTTATTATTATTGTTTTTTTTTCTTTTTTTATATCTCGCTCTCCCCTGTACTGTTAACAGCCTGTTTGAATTTTTGTGACGTTCCAGCCTGGAGCCTTTTGTATATATACTCGCTATCTGTCGAAATAAATTCAGTTGCATTCACTTCGCTTCTCACTTATAACCTAACGGCCTACTCGCACACCTGATTTATTAACTATCTAAATATTTTGACATTGGAAGATGATTTGTACTCAGTAAAATAATATCTGTAGAAAAATAACATTCATAATTCAAATTCAAAATGAATCTTTAGAGCTTCTATTTCTTCTTTAAAAGCTTACGACAAAAAATGATTTTTCTATATGCATAGCACTGAGACAAGAAAAATATTCTGGATAGTCAGGGGTTCATGCAGTAATTAACCAAACTTTGACCACGAAATGTGAATTTTCTTAGAGAGGCTGAAGTATATGTTTATTATAATACACTATAATAGACTTTGGAAGTTAATAACTTTATGGTTAGATATTTTACATGTAAATCGCTATGATTAATTTTGTAAATTTCAAGACAACCCAAATGCTAACTGTCTTATCTTTTTTATACTTTAATGTATTTTACGAAACCTGCGATCGATATGACTTTTTTCTTATTATAAGAAACTCGAAATGTTACTGTGTTTTAAACCACTTAATTTTTCTCTTTAATGGAAACTGAAGGTTGCAACTTTTCATTATCCCGTCTTATAGATCAAAGTAATGTATGTTTAGGTTTAAAGACAACACGCTTCAATGAAGAAAAAATCCTCCATTTTGATAATATGGATTTTCTATATGAAAGTAAATATTCGAAAATACTGAGAATACTCCTCTAATTAGTCCTATAAGATGGAAAAATGAGGAAAATCATAAAATTGGGATTCCCATAAGACCACCGCGAATACTTGTCATCCTCAGCTCCAGGCTGCTGAATATTATATTGATGAGAGGGGCACTCAGAAGAGCGCAGGCCTCCGCCGCGGCAGTTCATTTCTCTACATTTTGCTCAACCTTGACCTTGACCTTTGACCTAAACTTGTATTATTGGGCGTGGATTCTCATACACTCAAATATGAACCGAGTTTCAAGTCTCTGTCGCAACGATGTCCAAACCTAGTGCTGATTACGTGAATTGTACATTTTGCTCGACCGTGACCTTGCCCTTTGACTTTAACCTTCCAATAGTTAATCATTTCAATTTTTTTGCATAACAGCTATTCCCTTCAAGTTTCATTACTGTACAATTAAAATTGTGGCCAGGAAGCTGTTCATAAATAAACACACGCGCGCACACACACACACAAACAAACACACAAACAGGGGGTAAAACATAACTTCTTTTCAACTTTGTTCGCGGAGGTCAAAATGCTAAAACTCTCGCCATTTAGAACGCAAGAACAAGAGGTTGATTAAGAATATAAAGAAAGTACGTTAAATTAATGTCCTGGTCTAAGGATGCAACAGAGCTATCGTTAGATTTAATAGAGCTGAAATAGCCTGAGTGCTTGAGGCATCTTTCTGAAGCATGATGCTATTTAGGTAATGTTCATGTAAATGAGGAACAAAGAAAGCTGAGATTTTGTGGAGAGAGAGAGAGAGAGAGAGAGAGAGAGAGAGAGAGAGAGAGAGAGAGAGAGAGAGAGAGAGAGAGAGAGAGAGAGAGAGAGAGAGAGAGATCAAGGATTATGAGTGTTTATAATTTACGTTTGGTAAGAAGAAATCCTTATAAAAAAATAAAGAGCAAGCGGCCTCAAAAACCAAAAATAGTTTGATTAAATAAGATAATAAATGTTGCTAAGAAGATCTGGAAAAGTGTATGCAATATTTACTGACAGCTTGAGTAGATAAACTGTGGGGAAAATGTTTTTGGTTTTAGAGGAATTCTAAGTAACTCTAATACAGATGAAACAGGTAAAACATCTGATACAAATATCGTTAGGCACATTAAAAAAGAAAAACTATATATCAACTTCATTAATCCTGGTATAATCAATAGGTATAATTGATTATCTTGAAAATGAACTAATTTGAGGTTTAGTTGAAGACCTCTTGATTTTTTTTTAATTGATTTGAAACTGACAGAATTAGCTAGATAAAAATAAAAAAAATATATAATTCTAATTCCATGAATATTACATCGATTTCAGTAATATATAGCAAATAGATATGAGAAAATAAAATAAAAGCAGGAAAAGGTGGCAAACATAAGTATTTCCTGCAAAAAAAAAAAAAAAAAAACTGAATAAAATTGAGGAAGAAAAGCCTGAACTGAAACCATCAAACTGTTTTTCATATAAATTTCATCTCCCATCAAGAGAGTGCACCGAAAAAAATTGACTCGGCCAAACGTTTTGTGAAAAAGCAATTCTCAGAACACAGCGATATGATATGGTAGTTGAAGGGGACTGATGTAATCACAGGAAGGAAGGGTCAAAGGTTGATACGAAAACTTAAAAAAAGGTGAGAGTAGCAGTGGGCATAAAGCTCTCTCATAACGGGAATGGAATAATAAGATGCAGAGTTATTTGAGCTGCCAGTGACATCGAGAAAGTGGAGCGAATAATGTAATATAATTTCAGCTAAAAAATTACATTATAGTAATTATTGAAAGCTAGAGATATAATAACGT
>NC_090726.1:675866-678366 GCF_036898095.1 Palaemon carinicauda
TTCAATTATTCATAAAAAAATAAAGTTTTTCACACATTTACTCGTAATGTATCAAGGATACTGATATAAGTCCTAGATATATACCTAAATATTTTCTTTTTCTTGGACAAACTGAAAATTTACCGTCATTTGTAATCATATCAAGAATAGCATAGATTTCCGTGACGTCATTCTAGGCAACCGTCTCATAAGCATGGTTTTACATTCTTGGAAATACTAAAAAACAGAAATGTACTGATATTTGTATTATGTTTAAGTACCTCCATTACAAATTTTGTGTCTAGCACAAATAATAACATCAATAGGATATTTTTTAGAACTTATTTTATTTTCTTATATATGACGTCAAAGTATTTTAATTTAATTATATCAATCCGACACAATATTTGGAATTATATTTTACTTAATTCACGAAAGTTTCGAGTAAAGATACGGATTACTTTTTTTCCATTCTTTTTTATTTAACCACATTTCATCATTAGATCTTGATGGTGATTGATATATATATATATATATATATATATATATATATATATATATATATATATATATATATATATATATATATATATATATATATATATATATATATATACACTATATGAGAGAGAGAGAGAGAGAGAGAGAGAGAGGGGGGGGGACACACCTTCATTTTCAATTCTGAGATATTTACATTCCACCATTTGTATCCTGATAATATCTGTAAGTTTCTACATGTTCATTTATGCTTGGCTGGTTGTTTTCGACTTTCTATTATCGTTGTAATCAAACAAAAGAAAATGAGCATATAACTACTGTCTTCTAATTATCAGTCTTGTCTGAAGCAAATATTGCTTAAAAAATTACTCTAAAAATATGTGGTTAAGATAGTAGGTAATGCCACCATTTGATAATACATAAAAACCTTAGTAAAAGTTTAACATTGCATCCAGTCAACCCCCTGACACTTTAAGGCTAAAGCAGGACTCTATGCTATAACCAACGCTTTCCTGGATAGCTCTCATTCTATACGTAATATTAGAGAGTTTCATCTTCAAACACTTACAAGATAAGACAATATGTTTGTTACTTAAAGAGTGCTTTGACAGTGAAAGATTCTTTATCTTTCATATCGAGAAATTTATAGTTATTATTAGCATAGGCAGAGAATATAAAAAATATAGAATCTATTAAGATCAAGGGATTACAAAGATATAAAAAGACTATATTATTGTCTGGCAGAGTTTAAAGAGTATGGAAGATTGTTTGCACTAGGTGACATGGATGCCAAAGTATGTGAGAGGGAAAAATCTGCCATTGTTTGTAGATATGTAGCTCATTAAGAAAAAGAAACTCTAGAAACTATTGTAGGAATATTTATTTGAGAACGGGCACGCTTTTGGAAAGAGAAGATAGACAATAACGAAGTAAAGATGGACGAGTAACTTTATGAATGTTGTGAAGAGAATAGCTGCTGAGAGTAAATCTGATTTATATTATTGTCCTTTGCCATTATAAGGCCCCCCCATATCTTAGCCTTAGCTTTGTCACATGGACGGACTAAAAAATTAGGATTAATAGAACCAATAATTTCAGCCTTAATTCAGTGGCCTATCTCTATAGATTTATTCTTTATTAATTTAGAGTTAAAATCAAATTTGAAAATAATAAATAAAAAAACAAGAATAAATCAGTAACTTTAACAATGAATTATGCATTAGCTTTATCATACAAAGTTTTAATAAAATAAGAGGTGACTAACAATTGTTTGCAGGGCGAAATTTATTGTCCATATAATTTACAAGAGATTTGTAGGGTAATTCACGAAGGCCCCTTTTTCATAATCAACAGATTTTGATAAGATTAAATGAAACTAAGTGTCGTTTTTATAATAAATAGCTCTCTCTCTCTCTCTCTCTCTCTCTCTCTCTCTCTCTCTCTCTCTCTCTCTCTCTCTCTCTCTCTCTTTTCCAATTCGTAATAGGAGTGGAAAAAGTAAGAATCCACTACTACTGGAGAAAAATTGCAAAAGAATAGTTTTAAGAATTTGTTTTTCATATATACATATATATATATATATGGAAATGGAAGGTTGTTAAAAGGAGAGGAGGCAAGGAAAAGGTGGGCGGAATATTTTGAAAGTTTGCTGAATGTTGAGGATGATAGGGAGGCAGATATAATTGCTGTTCCAGGTGTTGAGGTGCCAGTGATGGGAGATGAGAATGAGAGAGAGATTACAATAGAGGAAGTGAGGAGACCACTAGATGAAACGAGAGTAGGAAAAGCATCTGGTATGGATGGTGTGAAAGCTGAGATGTTGAAGGAAGGGGGTGTGACTGTACTTGAATGGTTGGTGAGATTGTTTAATGTATGTTTTGTGTTGTCAATGGTACCAGTAGATTGGGTCTGTGCATGTATTGTACCACTATATAAGGGTAAGGGAGATGTGCATGAGTGTTGTAATTCAAGAGGTATTAGTTTGTTGAGTGTAGTTGGAAAAGTGTATGGTAGAGTACTGATT
>NC_090726.1:680866-693366 GCF_036898095.1 Palaemon carinicauda
TATTAAAGTAAACCTTCCTTAAAAAATGAGGAACGCGAACAGAGGCTCTTAATGAAAGCTTCATCTTTGTATTATGTATAATAAAATCTTAATAGAAAATATTTCAGTTATTTTCAATTTGTATCACAATTACTTCAATGAATATAAAGTAATCTTTCGTATCTATTTATATTAAGGATAGAATAAAAATTCCATTAATTTTATGAGCTATTGACGTTTGCATTCCTAGGGAAATAGTCATATTTATGTCACTTTGTTAGGAAAAAGAAAAATTGTTTGTAAATACTCATAATCCCTTGAAATGACGCTATGAACTGGAATGCGGAGGATACAGGAATAAGATGATTCTGGCATTTTAGTCATTTGGTAATGACGTTTGTCATTTTGTCTTTAAAATAATTGTTTTAGCTTTTGTAATTTTCTTGCATCAACATGCAGGACAGCTAATTGAAAAGGGTGACATAAGTCTTCTTTTAGTTTATATATGAAATATCTGTTATAATGTTGTTAATAGTTTTTAAATCTTATTTTAATTATTCCTTACATCTTATATAATTTATTTATTTCGTTATTTCCTTTCCTCACTGGGCTTTTATTCCCTGTTGGAGCCCTTAGGCAAATGGCATCTTGATTTTCAAAGTAGGTTTGTACCCGCAAGGGATTTCTGGGTTGATTAGAATATCAATTGGCTTTTACTTAATATTTGAGTATTTTGAAGTATTCCTGTTTTCATTTTCATCCATTTTATATAAAGGAATAATGCATGAAAACAAAAAAGTTATATTGAATAATTTCACATTTGACATCTATATTTATGTTATCTTTTGCGTAAACATAACATTCTATTTTGTTTCTAGTTAATATTCATTCAATAGCCTGTTATTCATGGAACACATCGTTTATAACATAGACGTTACAGAACAAAGAATTATATATCCCAAATTATCATTATTGAAAGGACATATGAATATCCCTACCACGATTATTCTAAATTCTATTATTTTTCATATAAACATAAAAATTACAAAACCGAAACGATTATTTAACTATTCTAATTCCTATACCTTTTCATAAATAATATGAAAAAAAATTGCCATCAAATCTCTAATAAACGAAATCTGGAGCCGAGCTTGAATAGACGATGCGTATGCAAATGAATTTGAAATCAGACGTGAAATACAAGACTCTTGTCGCTTCCCTCATTTGCATTGTATCAAATAGAAATAGCGTTTTGTCATAAATTATCCCCGACTCATCTGTTACCATTCTTACACAATGCAAAATCATGGAAGGAATGACGAGGAACAAACGTTGTCCACAGCGACATTGCTTTGTAAATTCTCTGAACGTTTCCGGTAGGAGCTTCAGACTTCTCTTCAAACAAAAACATATCATGATAGTCTTCTTATTTTCATTGACCTGTCAATTTTATCGATACAGAATTCTTTTCTTATTTCATAGTCGTTTATTTGTATCTAGAAGCATACAACAACAACAACAATAAGTGCAACCGTTTCTAGTCCACTGCAGGAGAAAGGTCTCAGACATGTCCTTGTTTATGTCTGAGGTTTTGTTAGTTTTATCACTACGCTGGCCAGTGCGGACTGCTGATAGTGGGAGGCTTTTGTCTTAGCGCTCACAGCAAACCAATCTAGTGTGGGTAGCCCCGACTAGTACAGCTTTACTGATCATAGTGATACACAAACCCTTTCACCACGTTATGGTATCCCCATAATTTTTGAGTGGGGATACTATGCAAACCATGGAATACTACATTTAAAACAAGAAATGTATTTGTTTCGTGAGGACATTTTTTAAAGCGAAACCAGGTTATGTAAAAACCACAACGATTATCTTCAGGTAAAGTTGTGTTTACTTCTCGCTTGTTTATTTTGACGGTGCTCCTGACGAAGGTAAACACACTTCAGCTGAAATATCCCTTCTGTCACCAAAGCATTCTCTGCTTAATGGATACTTTTGCCACGAGCGATTTGAGGATTTAAGTTAGCTGGAGGACGAAGGAGACGAGAAAAGTTAAATGATGATAATCTCTTTAAATTCTGCAATTGGTTAAAATTGCCAGAAAGAGAGTCAGCTCTTTTACTGTTAGGGTTAGAAACGTCTCGTAATATAATTTGGATGCATAGAGACTTGGACCAATTCTATAAAATCATTCAATAAAGTTCATTGTAATAGAAGATTTATTATTTTTTTCAACGTTTATATATGAGAATTATAAAAAAAATGCATTAAATCATATTAACAGTGGCGAAAGTAGTGATACTGTCAGCTATTAATTTGAAGTATAAAAATACACCATAAGCAAAATAACTTCAAGAAATAGGAAAGGAAATAATGCACATTTATATCTGTAAATTGATAAAGAACGAGAAGAAAATCTAGTGAAACTAAAAGTATGATGTTTCTGGAATATCGATAGTTGGAAAATAGCGAATGATACTATACGAGCAGAAAGAAAGATAAAAGACATTTACTTTTCCTTGGACAGATTTTTCCCAATGAAACCAAATCTGCTAGATTTAGTCTGAGTTTTTCCGTTTGCGATTGACTTCTCTGGGGATTTGACTTTAAATAAAGCAAATATGAATAAATCGTGTATTGTTAGATAGAAAAAAAAATTGCAAAAAAAAATCTGAAATGATAGAACGTATATCATCATCATCATAATCATCATCATATGCCACGCTTATTGACGCAAAGGTCCTCGGATAAATTTCACCAGTCGTCTCTATCTTAACCTTTTAAATCAATATTTCACCATTCATCATCTCCTCGGTCATGTAGGGCTGGGTCTTCCAAATCTTCTACTGCTTTGTGGATCCCATTTGAAAGTTCGGTGAACTAATCTTTCTTGGAAAGTGCGAAAAACAGGCCCAAACCATCTCCATGTACCCTTCACCATGATCTCATCCACATATGGGATTCGGGTAATCTCTCTTATAGTTTCATTGCTAAGAACGTATATAGAATTCTATAATTATCGGAGCGACGTAAACAGTTACATACAGGCATCCAAACTATAATAAAAATTCTCAACTCAAAAATATTCTATTACTGTACATCTTTGTTATAAACGGAATAGTTACTCTCTCGATATTTCAACTCCATCGAAGCAAATGGATGTTCTTTGCAGATATCCATCGTTAGAGAGGCAAATCCAGCTTTGCATCTGAATCCATTTTCTAAGTGAAGTGATCCATTAACTCGTTTATCGCTTGACTATTTCCTCTCTTGCAGCTGAGAATAAAAAAAAAGGGAATTTCATGCATTATGAGATGAGTACTTGAGTGTAAGATAAAAGGGTTTAAGATGTTGATTTTAACTATTAATGATCAGATTAAAGTCATTAGCCATCCACCTTTCTATCTATACATACACATACACTCCCAGAGAGAGATTGATTCACTAAACTTTCAAATGGAAGACCCAGCCCTTTATGTCTGAGGACTATGAAGTGTGAAGTAGGAGATGATTAATGGAGAAGTGATTTAAAAGCTCAAGATAGAGACGACTGGCCATTTGCGTCATTATGGGTAAGAGAAAATGATGATGATAATGATGGTATATATCCAATCATTACAGATTTTAAGACTTGTTTGCCTCTACAGACTTTACTACCTTTTACTGCAATTTTTGTTCTCTCTGACAATACACGATTTATTAATTTTTGCTTTATGTATATAAATATATAAAAATATACATATATACATATACATATATACATATACATATACACACATATATACATATATATGTATATATATATATATATATATATATATATATATACATATACATATATATACATATATATTTATGTGTATATATATATATATATATATATATATATATATATGTGTGTGTGTGTGTGTGTGTGTGTGTGTGTAGAAATCACGAAAGCTGACACGTGATGAATATAAAATGTATTATAGCCACGAAAGGAAAAATGAAAAAGACTTGATTGGAGTTAGTACTTTCATCCATTCAGGACATTATCAAACTCAGCAATGAGTTGCCGAGTTTGATAATGTCCTGAGTGGATGAAAGTACTAACTCCAATCAAGTCTTTTCATTTTTCCTTTCGTGGCTATAATGCATATATATATATATATATATATATATATATATATATATATATATATATATATATATATATATATATATATATATATATATATATATATATATATATAATATAAATATATATATATATTTATATATATATATATATATATATATATATATATATATATATATTTATACATACATATGTATATATATATATATATATATATATATATATATATATATATATATATATATATATATATTCATAATCATACATTCATACATATATATACAATACTATATGTATATATTCTTTAATTGACATCATGAAAAGGCTGCTATTCATATGAATGAATCTCACATTATTTAAAAAACCCAGGTTTACAAAACTTAAGAGAATATTCCTCTTGTATTAGACAATAAAGTAAATATGGCCCAAATTTGATGAATAACGAAAATTCATATCTATTACTTCGATTTACAAATAATTATAAAACTTAACTTATCATCAGGGATTTGCTGGAGATATTAAAAAGTAATTTCACCTTTTGATATCTATATTTCTGTTATCTTTTGCGTAAACATAACTCAATTATGTTCATGGTCAGCTATCATGCCCGAGCATCTCATTCATTTCATGAAGATTCCCATGCCAGTGACATGACACGGGCTCTTTCCGTTGGGCAGCCCGTAAGAGAATATTACTTTGAAAAAGGTGGTCTCCCAGAGGAGGCCGATATTGCAACATTATAAAGGCAAAGGGGGATCTTTACAGTTACTGGAACATACAAATGTGGAGGAGATTTTACTTTAAAAGGGATTTCTAGCATATGACGTGGAAGTGAGGGAAGTGACCCGGAGGAGAGACTCCTCTTTAGGTCCACGAAATTAAAGGTTAACAGACAGTCTATCAGTCACAGAAAAAGTAGTTATCGCAGCAAGTCCCAGTAAGTAGAAGAGACTGGAAGAGGAGAGAAGTTTTTTCCTTTAGTCAGAGAGAAAAGAAGTAGGTTTAAACGAATAAGCTTATCACTGCTCGGTGGTTGGGAGCTGGAACTGCTGGAGTAACTCCTCTGATGAGGATCTTGAAGGCGATAGGGATGAGGTCTTCCAAGGGTAGTGACTCAACTTGTTGAGTCAGGGTTTGAGGTGGGTTGGAGGACATGGGTTGTGGAAGAGGTGCTGCCGAGCATATGGAGGCTAAACCATTATATTCATCTTAGTCAGAATAAAAATTATTCATAGCTATATAATCATCGACAAAAAAGACGTATTTTATTTTGTTTCTAATTAATATTCATTAATAGCCTGTTATTTATGGAACAAATCATTTATTATAACTTAGACGTTACAAAACAGAAAGAATTATATATCCAAAATAGTTATCATTCAAAGGACATAAATATCCCAACCATGATTATTCTAAATCCAATAATTTTTCATACAAACATAAAAGTTACAAAACAGAAAAAGTTATATAACCTGAATATTTATTATTGAAATGATATATATAAATATCTCTCTCCAATCATGACTATTCTGGTTCCTTTACCTTTTCATATAGAACCTTGATTGTGGTCGGGAAGTTCGTATGATTGGCCTTGATTTTAGTGCTGCCTTTGACCGTGTTAATCATGAGGCCCTTGTTTTCAAACTGAAACAGTTGGGAGTGGGTGGGTTGTTTCTTAGCATTATTATTGATTTTTTAAGTAATAGATCTCAAAGAGTTGTTGTTGATGGGCACCATAGTGATTATAGGAATGTGATATCCGGTGTTCCACAGGGTAGTGTTCTAGGCCCATTACTTTTCATACTATATACACATGACATGTGGTTTGGCCTAGAAAACAAGCTTGTTGCATATGCAGATGATGCTACTCTCTTTGCATCAATTCCATCCCCTGAATGTAGATCTAGGGTTGGTGAATCCCTTAATAGAGATTTAGCTAGAATTAGTGCATGGTGCAAATTATGGGGTATGAAGTTGAATCCTAACAAAACTCAAAGTATGATTGTAAGTAGGTCAAGGACGGTGGCTCCTCAACATCCTGATCTCAGTATTGATAATGTTTCTTTAAATATGTATGACTCTTTCAAAATTTTAGGTGTGATTCTCGACAGTAAATTTACTTTTGAGAAACATATAAGGTCTGTGTCTTCTTCAATTGCACAAAAAATAGGCTTATTGAGAAAGTCTTTCAAGATTTTCGGTGATCAATCTATTCTGAAGAAGTGTTTTAATTCTTTCATTCTACCTTGTTTTGAGTATTGTTCTCCTGTTTGGTCTTCAGCTGCTGATTCTCATCTTAATTTGTTGGACAGAAACTTACGGTCTATTAAATTTCTTATTCCTGATCTAGATATTAATCTCTGGCACCGTCGTTCAATTAGTTCATTATGCATGTTGCATAAGATTTTTCATAACTCTGACCATCCTTTACATTCAGATCTCCCTGGACAATTCTATCCTGTTCGTAATACTAGGCAGGCAGTTAATTCTAATAGCCAGGCCTTCTCCATCACGAGACTCAATACTAAGCAGTACTCTAGAAGTTTTATTCCAGCTGTTACCAAGTTGTGGAATGATCTTCCTAATCGGGTGGTTGAATCAGTAGAACTTCAAAAGTTCAAAGTTGGAGCAAATGCTTTTTTGTTGACCAGGCGGACATGAGTCTTTTTATAGTTTATTTATGACATATTTGTTTTTGATGCTGTTAATAGCTTATATATGACATGTCTGTTTTGACGTTGTTACTGTTTTTAGAATGATTTATTGTTAATTTGTTCTCTTCATTTATTTATTTCCTTATTTCTTTTCCTCACTGGGCTATTTTTCCCTGTTGGAGCCCCTGGGC
Source organism: Palaemon carinicauda (assembly GCF_036898095.1). Taxonomy (NCBI): domain Eukaryota; kingdom Metazoa; phylum Arthropoda; class Malacostraca; order Decapoda; family Palaemonidae; genus Palaemon; species Palaemon carinicauda. Next base: position 687,811 of record NC_090726.1, read on the forward strand.
TTGTAGCATCTTGCTTTTCCAACTAGGGTTGTAGCTTGGATAGTAATAATAATAATAATAATAATAATATGAACAATACTACGATCAAATCACTAATAAACGAAATCTGGAGCCGAGCTTAAATAGAGGACGCGTATGCAAATGAATTTGAAATCAGACGTGAAATACAAGACTCTTGTCGCTTCCCTCATTTGTATCAAATAGAAATAGCGTTTTGTCATGAATTATCCCCGACTCATCTGTCACCATTCTTACACAATGCAAAATCATGGAAGGAACGACGAGGAACAAACGTTGTCCACAGCACTATTGCTTTAGAAATTCTCTGAACGTTTCCGGTATGAGCTTCGGACTTCTCTTCAAATATTGTAAATTTCTGAAACTATATCATGATAGTCTTCTTATTTTTCATTGCCCTGTCAATTTTATAGATATTAAATCCTTCAGTTATTTGATAGTTATTCATATGTATCTGAAGCATAAAACAACATTTATAACAACAACAAGTGCATCCGTTTCAAGTCCACTGCAGCTGGGTCAAAGGCCTCAAAAGGCCCCTAGTTTAGACAGTTTGATATTATAGTCTATACTTATTTGATAGTTGTTTATATGTATCTACTGTAGAAACATACAAGAATAAGTGCACCCGTTTTTAGTCCACTGTAGGACAAAGGTTTTAGATATATCCTTATTCATGTTTGAGGTATGGCCACTGCTGATTGGTGATAGTGGGAGACTTTAGTCTGATTGCTCACAGCAAACTAATCTAGTATGGGTAGCCCTGACTAGTACAGCTTTGCTGATCATGGCGATAGAGAAACCTTTTCACCACGTTAAGGTATCCCAATTGTTTTTGAGTGGGGATACTAAGCAAAATATAGAATACTATGTTCAAAACAAGAAATACATTTTCTTTTCTAAGTCGGGACATTTTATAACGCGATACAAGGTTGTGTAAAAACCACAACGACTATCTTCAGGTAAAGTTGTGTTTACTTCTCGCTTGTTTACTTTGACGGTGCTCCTGACGAAGGTAAACACACTTCAGCTGAAATATCCCTTCTGTCACCAGAGTGTTCTCTGCTTAATGGATACTTTTGCCACGAGCGATTCAAGGATTTAAGTTAGCTGGAGGACGAAAGACACGAAAAAAGTGAAATGATAAATTCTGCAATTGGTTGAAAGAAATACCAGAAAGAGAGTCAGCTTTTTTAATATACGTAATAGGAATGTCTCGTAATATATATTTTGGATGCGTAGAGAATTGGTCTAATTCTTTGAAATCATTCAATCAAGTCGCATGTAATAGAAGATTCGTTATATTTTCTATGTTTTTATATGAGAATTAGAAAAGAATGCCTTAAATCATCTTAGCAGAGGCGAAAGTAGTGATACTATCATTTATGTATTTGAAGTATGAAAAAGCATCTTAATAAAAATAACTACAAGAAATAGTAAAGGAAATCTAGTGAAATTAGAAGTATTTTATTGCAAGAATATCGGTAATTGGAAATTAGCGAATAATACTATACGGGCAAAATAAAAAAAAAATAAAAGACTTCTACTTTTCCTTCTACAGATTTTTTTCCAATAAAACCAAATCTGTTATTTTCATAATGAGTTTATCCTTTTGGTATCGGCTTCTTTGGAGATTGGAGTTCAAGCAAATCAAATATGAATAAATTGATTGTTAAAGACAACAAAAATTTCAGTAAAATGTATTAAGGTCTATAAAGGTGAACAATTCTTAAAATCTAAAATGATTGGACGTATATCATCATTATCATCATCTCCTACGCCTATTGACGCAAAGGGCCTCGGTTTGCTTTCACTAGTCTTCTCTATCTTGAGCTTTTCAATCAATACTTCTCCATTAATTTTCTCCTACTTCACGCTTCATAGTCCCCAGTCATGTAGGGCTGGGTCTCCTAACTCTTCTAATACCCTGTGGAGCCCAGTTGAAAGTTTGGTGAATTTATCTCTCTTGGGAAGTTCAAGGAGCATACCAAAACCATCTCCATCTACCCCTCACCATGATCTCCTTCACACATGGTACTCGGGTAATCTCTCTTATATTTTCATTGCTAAGGACGTATATAAAATTCTTAAATTACCGGAGCTACGTGAAGGTACGTTTTGCGTGCAACGATTGTTGCGATCATCGCTCAGCGATAATCAAATCACCGATCATCGCTGATCACTAATTACATTCATTCCTATAGCGCTGTTTTGCAACGAGCGACTATTTGGAGCCAACGATAATCGCTCGCGACTCTAGCGATAACCACTCGTTGCAAAGCAGCCCCATAGGAATAAATGTAATTAGTGTTCAGCGATGATCGATGGCAACAATCGCTGCATGCAAAACGTACCTTAAACAGTTAGATGTAGGCATCCGCTATGTAATAAAGATGCTCAACTCAAATTATTCTATTACTGTACGTCATTGTTATAAACAGAATAGTTAGTTACTCTCTCGATATTTCAACTCCACCGAAGCAAATGGATGTTCTTTGCAGATATTCATCGTTAGAGAGGCAAATCCAGCTTTGTTTCTGGATCCATTTTCTAACTGAAGTGATCCATTAACTCGTTTATCGCTTGACTATCTCCTCTCTTGCAGCTGCGAATAAAAAAAGGAATTTCATGCATTATGAGATGAGTAATTGAGTGTAAGGTAAAAGGGTTTAAGATGCTGATTTTAACTATTTATGATCACATTATAATCATTATATATCACCTTTCTATCTATACATACACATAGTCTATATATATATATATATATATATATATATATATATATATATATATATATATATATGTATATGTATATGTATATGCATATGTATATGCATATGTATATGTATATGCATATGCATATGTATATGTATATGTATATGTATATGTATATGTATATGAATATATATGTGTATGTATGTGTGTGTAAGACTTGTGAAAAGTCATCATGGAAAGGCTGCTATTCAAATGAATGAATCTCACATTACTTCAAAAACAGATAGTAAAACTTGAGAGAATATTCCTCTTCTATAAGACATTATAGACATGACCCATATTTACTGAATAAGAAAAAATCATTTCTATCACTACGATCTACAAAGCATTCCCAAACCTTAACCTATCATTAGGTATTTGTTGGTGATATTAACAAAAAATTAATTAAAGTATAAAATTTACAAAGTTATCTAATCATACTGGTATCTGTTCCAGAAGGAAACCAAATTATTTTGATATTTACTTATCTTTATATAGAAAAGCATAACAATTCCCTCTGGAAAAAAAAATAACGAGGGTAGCAGCTTGAGTGGAATGGAAGGTTTTGTTCTATTCATGTAGTGCATAATATACTACATTTCCCACAGCACGATATTGTAAAATAACATACTAGGAAGATAAAAAAAAATTAAACATTGCTGCAATATTGGATTTCCCAACTGAAAATTTGAAGCACAGAATTTCGGTTAACTGTAAACACATTCCAGAGATATATTTGGAAAATATGTCTACAGGTAGCTTCAACCATTTTTTCATCACGTCTTGGAGGGTGCGGATGTTCCACGCACCTAAGGTTAATATTTTTTCTTGTTGTTTCGACCGCATTAGTGGGATGTCCGCCAGCCGCGGTGAGCTGACCAGACGGGTTTGCCATGTCCGATGTTTACCCCACCTTTTTTAGGGGCCTCCCCATGTGGGGTGGGCTACTGTGTCCTCAATAGGCCAGCCCAGTCACGGGTCCAGCTGCCGAACTCTGGTGTCACGGCATCGTCACCAGAGAGCGACTGAATCTTAGACTCGCCACCTGAGTGCAGTCGTGGGCTAAGGGCTTCCAGCTATCCAGGACTGCCCCCTTCACCCACGGTGCTGTCGCCTCAGGACTTGGTGGTGGTGATGATGATGATGATGATGGTGAGAAAGAGATGAAGAAGGGTGGAGGAAACGACAGAATGCCAGTAGCTGGGTATATTGTTTTGGGTGGTCGTGACTTTGCAACGGCCACGCACACACACTTGGCCCACACCGTTTTCACCGCTGCTCAAGACATATGAGACAGGCGGGTTCTCCGATGTTGGTTGCATCGGGCTGCCGGGTTCTTGTTATGTCAAGGCCTGCCTTGTTGCCTGCCCGACAGGCATTGCCCTCTTCCGCCGGCGCTGGGAAGCTCCGCCGTTGGGGTCTTGTTTGGTTTGATTTTGGAGTTTTCCTTCTCCTAGCCTTTGCCTATCTTAAATAAAGGAGAAGGCCTATAGGGGGGTCCAGTCTTGGTCTGGTCTCTCAGAACTGGCCTTAGCGGTATGGTTGAGCCTGCCAGGGTGGATAAACTACCCCACCGCCATTGCCCAGTCCATCATTGAGACACTCAAGCCCCTCTACTGCAGCAAAGTGCTGGACCATCAGAGGGGTCCTCTTCTATAAGACAATATTATACACATGACTCATATTTGCTGAATAAGAAAATTAATATTTCTATAACTACGATTTACAAAGCATTCCAAAACTTTAACCTATCATTAAGTATTTGTTGGTGATATTAACAAAAAATTAATCAAAGTATATCTGTTCCAGAAGGAAACCAAACTATTTTGATATTTACTTCTCTCTATATAGAAAAGCATAAAAAATAAAAAAAATAAAAATCTGGGGGTAGCAGCTTGAGAGGAATGGAAGATTTTGCTCTATTCATGTAGTGCATAATATACTACATTTTCCCACAGCAAGATATGGTATAATAACATACTAAGAAGATGAAAAAAAAATAAACTTTGCTGCAATATTGGATTTCCCAACTGAAAATTGGAAGCACTGAATTTTGATCAATTGTAAGCACATGCCAGAGATATATTTGGAAAATATGTATATAGGTAGCTTCAACCATTTTTTCAGATGTCATGAAAAGACGTTTTGTTCTGAAATGTAGAAACATTCAGTTTGGATAATTAGACTTTTAATAGAAAAAAAAATCTGTTGATATTTCTGAAGTAAGAGAGAAAATATGAGCGAAATTTGTATCTCGTTTACATATCGTTATCTATGCGGAAGGAATATATGAGCAATGATTTTTACATAAGGAAACTAGCATACGGATGGATAAAAAAAAAAAAAAAAAAAAAAAATCCTACAATTTTTTTTTCAGTTATCATGAAAAGATGTTTTGTTCTGAAACCAAGAAAAATTCCGTTTGGGTCAGTAAACTTTTAATCGAAAAAAAAAAAATCTTTTGATATATGTGATGTAAGAATGACCTTTATTATGTTAACATTATGAAATGAAAGATATATTTATTCCTTAACTTAACAAATGCTCCTAAAAAGTTATTTTTCTTTGAATATAAACCTTAAGACGCCACTACCATTAAGATCAGCCAGCTCAAAACATATATATTTACCTTTCGTGGCCATACAATTCTGGCAACCTTCGTTCCCCAAAATTTTCCTTCCTTTACAAGAGAAAAAATATGAGCGAAATTTGTATCTCGTTTCCATATTGTTGCTCTGTGGAAGGAATATATGAGCAATGCCTTTTACATAAGGAAACTAGTAT
>NC_090726.1:700866-705866 GCF_036898095.1 Palaemon carinicauda
ATAGCGTATGACGCCCTCAAAACATACCTTCTACAGCAGTACTCGCCGTCGCCAGCCGCCCGTATAGCAAAGCTTTTTCAGCTCTCGCAACAACCGCTGGGGGAACAAAGGGCTTCGCTTGCCCTCAGGGAAATGACCAGTATCGCTCGCCTTCAACTTGCCGCAGACGGCTCTCCTCGTGAGGTGAACCTACTTCGTGCTCTTTGGATACGCCGTTTACCCGGACCTATACGCGCTGCCATACTCGATGTCGATAGTTTACCCATAAAGGACTTGATGACCAAAGCCGACGCCCTTATGGACAGCCACTTCAAGACCTCCATCAACGCCTCCACCCCTGACGAAGAGGATGCCTATTCATCATCAACCGAAGCTGACATGAATGCCGTAGGACATACACGCCTACCCCATGATGTGCCGAAGCAGCGACAAAGCCGCCCACCACCCACCAATCGCTCGCGCCCCAACGAACGACTTCTACAGCCACTTACTACCTCCCATCTGCCGCAGTTTTGCTACTACCACTTCAGATTCGGGGCAACCGCGAAGAAATGTGCCAAGGATTGTCAGTGGCCAAAATACGTGTAAGTAGGCAATCGCTCGTGGCGGTGGCCTCCCGTGTTTCTAATCTTTTCTTTTTACAGGATGCAGGAACGGGCGTGCAATTTTTGGTAGACACGGGTGCTTGTCGATCTCTTTTGCCAAGGAAACTCTTCAAGGCACGACGTAGTCTGTCTACATCTGCCGACGTCCGCTTGGTAGCTGCCAACGGATCTGCGATACCCACCTACGGTTACGAGAACCTCACATTATCGTTCGGAAACGGTAAATTCAATTGGAAGTTTCTCGTTGCTGACGTCGCATTGCCAATCCTCGGTGCGTATTTCCTCTCTCATTTCCACCTTCTGGTCGATGTCGCCCACCAACGATTGGTCAACACAGACTCGTACTTGTCGACACCTCTTCAACCCGCCCCCTCTAACATAGCTCTCTACATCAGCACACCCACGGATGCCTACGCCTACCTCCTCACGTCGTACCCGGAAGTTTTCCGTCCAGAACTTCGACAAACACCCACGGTTCCTGCCAAGCACGGTATTTATCACCATATCAAGACAACGGGACCCCCAGTCTTCGCAAAATTCAGACGTCTGGCACCGGAACGATTGGCAGCCGCCAAACAGACGTTTGCCGAAATGGAGGAAATGGGCCTTTGCCAAAAGGCCTCCAGCCCATGGTCGTCACCCTTACACATCGTTCTGAAGAGAGACGGCTCCCTCCGTCCGTGCGGGGATTACAGGCGCCTGAACATGCAAACAGAACCGGATCACTACCCCCTCCCAAACATTGCCGACGTGACCTCCTACCTGCACAAAGCGAAGGTTTTCTCTACACTCGACCTCCTGAAGGGGTATTATCAGGTGCCTATGAACCCAGAAGACATCCCCAAGACCGCCATCACCACTTCGTTTGGTACATACACCTTCAATTACTCCTGTTTTGGCCTTCGTAATGCTGGGGCAACGTTTCAACGTCTCATGGATGGCATCTTAGGGGACCTCCCTTTCTGTGTATGTTATGTGGACGACATACTTGTGTTCTCCCCCTCAAAAGAGGAACACCTCCGTCACCTGCGCATCGTGCTCGACCGCCTGCAACAAAACGGCTTTGTAGTCCGGTACGACGAGTGTACCTTTGGCGCCAACGAAGTGTCGTTCTTAGGCCACGGCATCACTCCTAAAGGAGTCCACCCCCTCCCTGAGAAGGTAGCAGCCGTTCAGAACTTCCCCGTGCCCTCGACCGTCAAAGCTCTGCAGGAATTCTTGGGCATGATCAACTATTATCACCGTTTTCTGCCAGCCATTGCCGCCACTCTTCCTCCCCTCTACGCCTCCCTCAGGGGCAAGCCAAAGGACCTGAAGTGGGGTCCCCTTCAAGAAGCAGCCTTCTGCAATGCAAAGAAGGCCTTATCAACTGCTGCGGCTCTCACTTTCCCTATACCACATGCCCCTCTCCCTCTCTCCACCGATGCCAGCGACGTTGCTATTAGTGCAGTACTCGAGCAGGTGGTCAACGGCTCGCCCCGCCCATTGGCCTTCTTCAGCAGAAAACTGTCCAAGGCAGAATCGGGCTATTCTACCTTCGATCGAGAATTGCTGGCAGTGCACTTGGCTGTCCGTCACTTTCGTCATTTCTTAGAAGGTACGCCCTTCGTCATTCGCACAGACCACATGCCTCTGGTACACACCTTTACTCGACAGTCTGATGCCTGGTCTGCCCGGCAACGCTGACATCTCTCCGCCGTGGCTGAATACAATTGCACCCTTCAATACGTCCCTGGGAAAATGAATCCTGTTGCCGATGCCCTGTCAAGAAACACGTTGGCTGCCGTTCAACTGGGATTGGATTACAACGCCCTGGCTGAAGCCCAACGACAGGATCCAGAATATCAAGCATGTAGGACATCCTGCACGTCCCTCCGTTGGGAAGACTTCCCCCTCGACGACTCCAACACCACCCTCCTCTGTGACGTCAGTACTGGTAGACCACGACCTTGGATTCCTGCTCCCATGCATCGACAGGTGTTTGATTTCATTCACGGCCTTTCACATCCCTCGTGCCGTTCTACTGCACAGCTGCTGAAAGCAAAGTTCATTTGGCACGGCATTTCTAAGGATGCTAAGGATTGGTTCGCGCCTGTACTTCTTGCTAAACTTCCAAAGTACATCGACACACGGATTCAGGAGTGGGCACCTTTCCTCAACCTCAGCGTCATTTCGCACACATTCACGTCGACGTTGTAGGCCCCCTACCCACATCACAAGGACATCGTTACCTGTTTACAGTCATTGACCGCTCCACCCGTTGGCCTGAAGCCATTCCCATGGAAACTGCAACGTCCGCCTCATGTACATCTGCCTTACTCTCTGGATGGATTGCAAGATTTGGTATCCCTGAGCATATTACTTCTGACAGAGGAACCACTTTCACCTCTCAATTGTGGACATCATTAGCGAATCTCCTGGGCATCACCCTACATCAGACAACGGCCTACAACCCCGCTGCCAATGGAATGGTTGAACGTTTTCATCGCACCCTCAATGCAGCTTTGATGTCCCGCTGCAAGGATTCAAACTGGTTTACTCAGCTTCCCTGGGTTCTCCTGGGACTAAGGACCACTCCTAAAGACGCCCTCGACGTTTCGGAAGCTGAAATGGTGTATGGCGACCCGTTGGTCGTCCCGGCCGAATTTTTTCCTTCTACAACCTCCTCCGATGATCTCCAGCGCATACGTCACGTCGTGGGAAAATTTACTCCATGCCGCCAGACTTACTAGCCCCCAGTGAAGCATCACATACCAACAGACTTGCATTCTGCAACGCACGTCTTCCTGCGCAACGACACTACCAAGCCACCGCTAACGCCCCCTTACACGGGCCCTTTCCTTGTGATCCGACGCAGTCCGAAAGCATTCCTACTAAACATTCGTGGCAAAGAAGACTGGGTCTCCATTGATCGTCTAAAACCTGCTTATCTACTGGCAGATGACCCGCCTACAGTTCGCCTCTCTAGAGCAGGGCGCCCTATTTAACATGTACAGTATGTCATTTTTAGGGGGGGAGCCTTGAACCAACCGTGTGTCACACGATCGTACATAAATTATTTTGTATATATTATGCTTGTATCTGCGCTCTTCCCTCGCACTAAAAAGAACCAGAACAAACATGTCTGTGTGTCGCCTATGTAACATTGTCACTTTCTCGAACATGTATTTTCCTGTTGCCTTGAGATTTTGTATATAAAGGAGAGTGTTCTTTAATAAACATCTCAGTTGATTGCATCCTGCCTTTGAGTTCACAACCCTCTCTCTCGGCCCGTCACACTGTCTAGCCTAATCTTTTGGAAAAAAAAATAGATTGTTCTTTTTCAATTTTGCGGTATTTCATAGTTTGTAAAACGTGAAGAAATATCATACATTCACATTTTATCTTCTATCATACATTCACATCTTATCTTCTTACGGCTACCAGATTTGTCATTAGTTATTTCATTGAATCAGTACTACGTAATAAAGGATTGATTTGATTAACATTTAAAGAAAATATTGTTCAATAATTTCTTCGCTGTCAAGCATTGTCTGATATATGCTGTTATTAAATTTTCAAATAGTTGCTCGACCTTCAATGAAAATGGTATACTTTTAGATTCTCATTATATTATGCCAAGAGTTTTTTTATATCATTAAACGAGGCAATTTAAACTTTTAATTGCACCGAGGTCTTCTTTAATTTACCATCCTTGAGGAAAATGTAGCCAATTTCCAGTGTCATCGTGTAGCAAACGTTAACTTTAATCTTTTTCTGTTTGGTTATAAATCATCTGTTATCATCAACATTATTGATGTAAATTCGCATATGATAATTTATACAGTCTTAACTTATTTTATTTAACTTTTAACTGAGGTATCCAGAATATTCTTATTTTATTTAACTTCAATTAAAAACATTAACATTATTGATGTTAATTCGGCTCTGTGAATGTATGTAGTTTTTACTTATTTTATTTTCCTTTTAACTGAACAAATCAGAAAATTCATATTTTATTTAACTTTAATAAAAAAAAGAATTACTTTAGGTCATCATGAACATATTCACTATATGTAAGCATTTATTGTATATTGGTATGATATAACCCAGCTTTCGTTCAAATGATTGTCGTATTTTTTAATGGATAGTTAATTTCAGCTTTCTCCTTTAATAATTTAATCTTTCAAATTCGTTATCTGATTATCTAGAAAATGTTTGTTACTACTCTGCCTTATCTCATACCCTAACATTGCATAGATATTTGTTACCATAAACTAATGTTTGAAATATGCAAGTAAAGTACCTCAGTTGTCTACAACTCTTAAAAATGGTAAAGTTTAAAACTATAAGTGAACTTATTCTAAATAACTATAAAGTTACTAACAGAACGCAAAGAGAGAGAGAGAGAGAGAG
>NC_090726.1:715866-735866 GCF_036898095.1 Palaemon carinicauda
TGTTCACCAATTCTTTACTGTTTATGCCCAGTCAGTTGTTATGTTGTTAATCTAGGATTTTCAATATGCATATGTGAGAAAGATTTATTTTCCTTTTCATTTGCATATGGATATCAATTAATCTTCACTGAACTGTGAACGTTATAAATATAGTTTTGTATTTCGTAACTTGAATTCTTATTGATTAAAGAATGAAAAGTACTGGGTTTCCTTTTTTAATATAAAAATGTGTTAATTTTCAGTGTTAATGACATTTGAAATTTAGAAAAATAGGAACCGAAATTGATCACTTATAATTTCTTTTTCTACTCGGACTAAATTGCGCTCTTTGTTTCACTTTCTTCAACTCATTGTTAATAAAGGAAAGTCTTATAATTCATATTCATTGATGAAGATTAAATAATATTTATGTAGATTTAATATAGAAAAATAAAAAGAATAAGTCATTAATCAGAAGGATATTTATGACATAAAAGAATTTCTAAAATGAAAAAGAAAATCAATGAATGAAACAAACATGCGCCAACAGAGCTCCCAAGAAACCTCTCATCTTCACCTAAAGGGGAATAAGAAAAAAAAACCCTTTAAATACTTAATTAAAGATCTCCAACTGCTGTCAATCCAAGAATTGGGGAATAAGTTCAGTTTCTCGAGTAAGTCTTCCGGGAATACTGGTAAATTAGAGAATTAAAAGAGGAAGATGTGAAATGCATGAAAGGATGAAATTTAAGACTAGGAACAGGAAGAGAGATATTAGCTGGAAGGGTAACAAAGGTGAATGACGTTTTACGAAGGGGAGTGTAGTATGCTGAGAGAGAGAGAGAGAGAGAGAGAGAGAGAGAGAGAGACAGATGCATATGAATTAGACGCAGACAAAGACAGAGAAAGACATACAGTATATAATATATTTATACTTATATGCGTATATGTACATTATATTAAATATATATATATATATATATATATATACATCTATATATACACACATATATATATATATATATATATATAAATATATATATATATATATATATATAAATGTAAGTATATATATATGTATATATATATATATATATATATACGTATATATATATATATATATATATAGATAGATAGATAGATAGATAGAGAGAGAGAGAGAGAGAGAGAGAGAGAGAGAGAGAGAGAGAATATAGGGATTTAGATTACCCCTTCTATCTTGGCCTTGGCTTTACTCGTCTCTCCCTGAAATCTATTCGTCTGCGAACTTCTTCTTCTTCTTTGTCTACATCTTTTCCCATTCCTATGTGGGGTCGTTGTTTCTGGTCAGCTTTCTCCATCTACATCTGTCCCACACCTCATCACTGGTTAATCACTTTGATCGAAGATCATCCTTGATACAGTCCACCCACCTTCGCTTGGGTCTCCCTCACCTTCTCGTTCCCTGTACCTCCATTTCCATCACTCTCCTCCCAATATACTGCTCATCTCTGTTCATTACATGACTATACCACCTCAGTGTACTTTCTTGGATCTTATCTGATAGTTTTCTAACTCCTGTGGTACCCCTAATTACCTCATTCCGTATCTTATCTTTTCTTGTCACCCCACACATCCATCTCAACATTCTCATCTCTGCCACATCCATCTACTTCTCTTCTGTCTTCTTTATTGTCTACGTCTCCGCTCCATACATCATTGCCGGTCTCACAACTGTCCTGTGTACTTTACCTTTCAACTTAACCCCTATTTTCCTGTCGCATAGTACTCCACGCACTTTTTTTCAAATTCTTCTATCCTGCTTGTATTTTGTGGTTTATTTCTGCCCCCAGATCACCGTCCTCTGCATCTGTTGATCCTAAATACCTGAAATTTTCAACTCTCTTCAATCTCTCTCCTTGTAAACTAACTCCCCATTATCGCCATTTTTCAATCTCAAATACTGTGTCTTTATCCTGCTGATCGTCAATCCTTTTTTTAACCGTCTTACTTCCTTTTTAGTTTTAATGTGCGTAAACATTGTACTCTTACTTATTTGCTTCTCATACAAACATTAACTCACCAACCCTCTGAAACGAAAGGTATTTGTTTATGTTTCCCATATCTATAAAGTATATCTAGTCTGCGTATTACTAATGATTACTTTGCAAAGTATATTGAATAAATAGAAGTCTTCTATTTTTATAGTTAATCTATGAAAGATCTATTCTAATATTGCTGCTGTCCTTAAAATGTTATTTTAATTGTTCATAACTTCTCTTGTAGTTTATTATTTTCCTTTTTTTTTCCTTTTCTCACTGGCTATTTTTCCCAGCTGCAGCATTGGCTTTATAGCTTCCTGCATTTTCAACTAGGGTTGTAGCGTAACGTAGCTAATAATAATAATAATAATAATAATAATAATAATAATAATAATAATAATAATAATAATAATAATAATAATAATAATTTTAAACGATCATTAAAACTTAATGAAACTGATAAAACAGAAATTTGCATGACTATTTCTTATTAGATATGAGAAAATCATAGTGTTCTATGGTTTTCAGTTGGTGATCTTATATTTTTTAAAATAGTCTTAACTTTAGTATTATTATTATTATTATTATTATTATTATTATTATTATTATTATTATTATTATTATTATTATTATTATTATAATAATAATATTACTATTATTATTATTATTACTTTCTAAGCTACAACCCTAGTTGGAAAAACAGGATGCCATAAGCCACGGGGCTCCAAGAGGGAAAATAGCCTAGTGAGGAAAGGGAACAGGAAAAATAAGATGTTTTAAAAACAGTAACATTAAAATAAATATTTCCTATATAAGCTATGAAAACTTTAACAAATTAAGTGGAAGGGAAATAAGAAAGAATAAGTTTATATAAGTTAAAATGATAATGGATTTTGAATGATAAAAAAAAAAAACTTTTGAGTCGCGCTATTTTTATCATGAAAAGCAAGAGAGAGAGGCAAGAATTCTTCTTTTTTTATTGAAGAAAAAGTACAAAGCGGGTAATACTGTTGAAACACTCTTTTGCCTACAGGGAAGTACTGATCCGAAGACTATGTACAACAGTTTTCTATCCATTTTCTATAGGTTAAAAATAAAGTTTTCTGTCGTAGACTTTTTGCGTTATATGGAAAAGTTATATGTTAAATGCATTTTCATATTCAAAGGATATATTTTTATTTTAGAGTTAAGGAATAGTATATTTCTCCTATTTGTTGTTGACGTTAGACATATTTACTCTTAATATATATCATCTACTCATGGATATGAAGAACGTTTTCTTTTGAAAATTAAGTTATAAATAAATTTCTGCTTTATCCTTCAAGTTAGCTATTTGTTATTTTTTTTCATGGGATTCTAATCATGGAACAACATATATTTCATAACTTACCTTGACATTTGAAGGCTTTTATTATGATATTTGCTTTCATTCTATATCAAAACATAAGTATTAACTGTTTGATAAAAACCATAAACAGCAGAATATCAAAATTATAATAAATATCCAGATTATAACTTATTGTGTATGAAATATTTCATGCAACAATAATAAATCTCATTGTTTTATTCGTATGGCAGCTGGACATGAATTCCATTAATAATCAAAATGGCATTGAAACGTCGCGATTTTACTAAAGCAATTACTTTAAGATAGGAAATAAAGAGAAAAATCTGGCAAAATGGCGTAATTGTGAATTATATCTAAAAAATGAATAATTGTGCATATTTTCATCTATGAAAAATTAATAATTGAACAACCATACACAAAAATCACACATACATACATACATATGTATGTATGTATGTATGTATGTATGTATAATATTAAAATTTCTAATATCAATACAGGAATACAAGAAAGGAAAGGATCTTTGTGGATATCAACTAGTAAATTATTTGGAATATATTTGTATTATCAAGTAGAAGTTTACGGTTATCAAGAAAATATTAATGTCTCTATTGATAATAATTAGATTATTAAAATAAGTTAGGATTCTCTCTTTTTTTCCTTTTAACCAGAATTTTGAATATTTGGATTTCCTATCTTTTCCCATAAGACATTTTAGTTAATTTCTGTAAGAACAGGAAAAAGATTATCATAATGATATCGTTTTAAGATGTAAAATATTTCCTAAGTTGAAGTTTGGTATACAACTAAAAAATAAAATAACATATTTCAAAATCATACTCCCTCTCTCTCTCTCTCTCTCTCTCTCTCTCTCTCTCCTCGGCGTCAATGACCTTTGATGTCAAGATGCCAGAAAACTTAAAAATCAATCAATCAATCAATTTTTTCTCTCTCTCTCTCTCTCTCTCTCTCTCTCTCTCTCTCTCTCTATGCACTTCGAAAAAGATCGGTTTGAATCCTTCATATATAATGAAAGCAAGCCTTGTCCTTGATTTGTTTTCTTCATGTCCCATAACTTATTCTCGAATATCGTAATAATATCCTCATCTTGGTTATATACAGGGAGCACATTAACCCGGTCACTCAGTGATGCATAATCAAGCTGAAGTTTATTCTAGTATCTAATATCACGCACAGCTGCATCGTTTTAGTTAAGGGAAATTAGAAAAGTTTTGGGTAGTGATTTATGCCCAAGAAAACTTAATTACACTCATTTAGGAGATAATTAGATATTCTCTCTCTCTCTCTCTCTCTCTCTCTCTCTCTCTCTCTGTATATATATATATATATATATATATATTCCATATGTATATATCCATGCATATACAGTATATACTACATGTGTGCATGCACACACAAATGTATATATATATATATATATATATATGTATATATATACATGTACATATATATATGTATATATATATACATATATGTACATATATATATATATATATATATGTATACATATATATATATATATATACATATATTTATATATATATATTCCATATGTATATATCCATGCATATACAGTATATACTACATGTTTGCATGCACACACATGTACTGTACAGTATATATATATATATATATATATATATATATATATATATATATTATATATATATATATATATATATACTGTATATATACATATATACACACACACATATATATATATATATATATATATGTGTGTGTGTGTGTGTGTGTGTGTGCATTGACATACGACTTTGTCCAGGAATTCCTGGATAGTTAGTGGGTCCTTTGAATGGACAAATAGTACTGCATTGGGTCCTCCTCTGGTTACGGCTCATTTTCTGTTTCCCTATACATGCACGGAATAGGCTGGCCTATTCTTTATAATGTTTTTTTCTTTACTCATAGACCTGAGAATGTTAAGATAAGAACAAGAATATTTTTTCACCCATCGGGTTAAAATGCACTGTAATTTTTCCACTTGATAATGGGAGAAAAGACTTTAGTTATGGTAAGCAGTTCGTCCAGGAGGACACTCCAAAATCCAACCATTGATCTCTAGTCCTGGGTTGTGTCATAGCTTCTGTACCATGGTCTTCCAATGTCTTACGATTGAGTTCTTTTGCTTGAAGGTACACTTAGACACACTATTCTATGTTTCCTAATTTCATTTCCTCATTGTACTATTTTCCTTGTGTGAGCGCTTGGGCATATAACTTCCTGCTTTTCCAACTATGGTTGCAGAGTAACTACTACTACTACTACTACTACTACTACTACTACTACTACTACTACTAATAATAATAATAATAATAATAATAATAATAATATAATTAATGATAAAGGTGGTGTTTAAATGCTAAATCAATTTGGTTTCTAAGCAAGTCAATAGTGCTTGATCTAAATGATCCAGATAAGGATTTGAAAATGATTGAGATTGGTGAGTTGTAGCTTGGTAAAAAATTACAACTTAACCTAACTGGACCCAAGTCCTATAGCAAGCAGTTACTGGCCCACGTTAGCCTTTTTGGCATCGAGGTCAGCAACTAACTGACAGTTTAATCCACGTATGAGGGGTTTAATTCACTGAATTGTCCCCGTCAGTGCCGGGTTGTACTTTAGTAAACAATCATAACTCCATCTTCAAGTTGTCTCTCGTTGCACCATCCCTGCCAGGTTGCAATTAAAGCAATTCCTCTGTCAAGATGTAAATTGGCCTAAAATACGAATCATTCCAAGCAATGCCATTAGAAGCAACATCTTGAATAAGGGTAATTAGGCCACACACGTTTCAGACGTGCTGTGAAACAGTCAACGACATTCCGCCAGTAACAAGTTATGATCGTTTTCATTATATGTTCACCGTGTCTGCATGCAAGGCAATTTACTATGATATTCAGGGAATGTAATCGGAGCAAGATTGGTTATTCGACCAGGCTCTTATCATTTCCATGAGGCGCCCCCTTCTCTCTCTCTCTCTCTCTCTCTCTCTCTCTCTCTCTCTCTCTCTCTCTCTCTGTTTTGCCTGACTGGTTCTTTTTTGGATGAGGTGGTATGAAACCTAATTTTTTTTTTACGGGTCGCTAAAATTTTGTAGTGATAAGTTACGGTATGAGAACTAGAACAACAAGAATTTGTTCCTTCCATTCTATATTCAAGATCTCTTCTTATCAATCAATGGTAAGTTATTCAGTATATTGGTAAAGAATTACCATACATTTCAAGGTCAGGTAACACCAAAAAATCTAGTATTTACAAAGGAAGTTATATTACTTTTATAAATTAAATCTGTTATTATGCTATGACCCAGTTTGTTTTAAGAGTTTTTACCTTGTTATATATACACTAGTAAACTATGATATACCACTATAAAGAAAATAACTTACAAAATATATATTCTTCAAAATCAAACAATTCAATGACGGCAGCAAGTACTTATACTCTTGTAAGATTCATGCATGAGTATCCATACTATCTAGCATTTAAAATGTTGAATATAATCATTCTTATTAGATAGCATATGACTTTCATTTGACATATGCATCAAAATTTTTCCCAAACATTCCTATCCAGGAAGATTTTACATCAGAACGAAGAAAATCCATAACTTTGTAACACCATCCAGAGACTGCAGTTTGTAGTTTGCTGATACTGTATTTAAAGAAGAGGATATGGTTAAAAAGAACCTAAAGCTAAGTTTTCTCATAAGAAAGTGTGAGTTATTTCAACATATTTAAATATCTGAATTGTTGTATTTATTCATGTTTAGTGAGAGAAAACAACCTATCCAGAAAGTGAACTGGTGAAAGTTGGGAGATAGGGACTGGATTTAGTCAATATATAAGAGGAGAAAGGATAAATATGTCTTCATATAATATCCCCAGAGAATTTTATGGATTTTCCTTTTGGTTTATAATTTTTTATCAATATCACACCCTAGGTATGTTTGCCGGTTAGTCATTTGAATATCAGGTTTTACGTGTTGTAAGCTAGTTTTAAAAAGAAATATAAACATTAGATATAGCTCATGAAAATTCTTTATATCTATAATAATAATTTTGCAATAATAATACTGATTAGCAATTGCATTGTTCAAAAATAGTAAGAGAATAATCATTATAGACAATATTCATATAAAAGTAATATAACTCTTTCAAATTCATCATTATCCCTATGCATCATGCTATAAAAACAGTTGCTGTGAATGTCTATATGTCAAGAAGCCTAAAAAAAAAAAAAAAAAAAAAGAAAAAAAAAAAAAAAAAAATCTCTCTCTCTCTCTCTCTCTCTCTCTCTCTCTCTCTCTCTCTCTGTCGGTGATAGGAATCTGCTCGAGATTCAATTTCAGCCTACCTTATCTTCAAACATCTACGCGTAATGAAGAATTATTCATGAAACTCTGGTATCAGGGGAATTCCTCCCATATTCTTGTCTGGTGATATATCACCTTTCCATTATATTCGAAGATTCATAATGCTATTAGCTTTTCCATTTCCCTTCCCAGAAGAAAAATATTTCATCTCGACTTTTCCAATTAAGTGTTTTTGTTTTCTAAATTGTTCTATAGATTAGCGATACAATCGACTTCTATACCACAGTGTATATACATACATGTATACAAATTCGCCTAGAGAAATGCACACAAACAGATTAATATGCTCTTATATCCTTTGTTTATATATATATATATATATATATATATATATGTATATATATATGTATATATATATATATATAATGTATGTATGTATGTACTGTATGTGTGTATGTATGTATGTATGTATGTATGTATGTAAACAAACAAACGTATGCATATATATATATATATATATATATATATACTCTTGTGTTCTATAAATAGAGTTTTTTTTCCATTCAAATGTTGTTTATATTTTAGAGTTCTTTTTTATAAACAAGACTCCAATGCAAATTAGAAATACTAAAAAAATCTGCAACATTATTTGTACTGAGGATTTCATTGTATGCTAATTTATACCGTTTTGACATTTCTCATATTTTTCTTTCATCATAGGCTTTAGATATAGGAACGCACATACACATACACACACACAAAGCACACACGATTTAGAAATTATACAAGAACACTTCTTTTAGAAAAACTCCTATTCGAAATTGAGGAAAGTATGATATACCCACATTTCTGAAGAAGCTCATCATTTTCCTCCAGCCCTGCTTCTGGCGTCATGGGTAAGTGAGCTGGACCCAGTATTTCTTATTCAATGACTCTATGAAGAAGGAGACTGCTCATATCCTGAGCGATGTTTGTAGTTGAGTTGATTAAATTCCGCATTTATGGATCATATGATAATAAAACCGGTAATGTAAAAGTAATAATAATGATAATAATAATATCGATAATAAGTGTACAGTAATGATATTCGTGATAAGGGGATAATTATTAAGATAAAATGGATAATGATAATTATTGCATATTGTAATAATAATAGGAATAATGAATTAGAACCACAAGATAATGATTATCTAAGAAATAGTATATCATAGCATTCTAATACTATGCACTTTTATTTTGTCACAATTAATTATGCTTTTAAAAGCATATATCTTTGAAATTTAAGGTATTATTCGAAAACCTGGTCTTTGCTAATTGTTACAAGGTGGTTTAGCAAGACTATAGAACTTTTTCTTTTCCGGCTTCTATGATGAGTATTCAATGCCTTCTGGAACCTTTGTTAACATAATAGTATTTTTATTTGTTACTATAAAATTAATATTACTTTTATGTCCCAAGACAAAGATTCAAATAATAACACAGAATTTTAAGGATACAATGTATGCACAGAATATTAAGTGTACAGACTATGTACAAATGAATATTTTTGTTGGACATACGGCAATTGTACACTGTCGATATAATTACATATTATATTTATAAAAACGGTAAAAATGGATATGAGACCTTTGAAAGTCAATTTGTCATTTTGAATTAAAAAGAATAACATAATAGAGTAATAGTAGTTATTGCATTACTAAACATACCTTCGACATATTTGTTGAATAAACATGAGCTTGTTATTCAATTGTAACATGTAACACCGCATTAAGGAAACCGTAGACTTCTCAGAGGAGAACTAAACGTCTGTCGGCGAGAAACGTCATATTAGCTTTAACTGGCAATGGCCTTTGCAGCTTGGATTCTACTCTGGAGATTTCCATTGATTGCAACGACGAAAGTGGAATCACAAACAACTCCCAACCTTTGTTCCTGATTAGATTTGAGCGTCAAGCATTAAATTGGAATTCAGCTCTCAGGATTCCATTTTGTCTAACGGATCAGAAACAATTATATCATTTAGGCTGATTTAGGGTTTTCACTTTGGAGAATGTGTTTAGCTTCTCTCCTGAATAAATGTTCAGTAATGTTTAACTGGACAGGGTTATATATAATATTGTTAGCAAAATTCATAAGTAAAAATACCAGGAAGATTTTTTAAAACAATTAAATATGATTGAAAGATTGATAACAGTATTTAGTATAGGCGAAAACCAGATGGGATGATATGCATGACTTCAATTGTAATACGAAATTCGTGTTTTTACGACTACCGTATATTATATATGCATATATATTCACACACACACATTATATATATATATAAATATATATATATATATATATATATATATATCAGTATTTACAATATAACAAAACATATTTGCCTTATTCATTATTTATTATTTATCCTAGCTATAAGTTATCAAAGCAAACTATAAGGATCCTAAAGGATACAAAGCTACAATAATCACCTTTAAATATACTAATAGGTATAGCCAAAGTCATGCTTAACTGGCGTGTGGATTTTAAAGAATATTACAAGTCATGGGTCTTGCTAAATAACTATTCACACCGATCAATTAGTATGTCTTTTATTAATTTGCGTATATTATACATGGAGAAACAGCGAACACATTGTAATAAAGTAACCTTTATAATGCTATTCCTTTTTTTGTAATGAATTTTGATCATTCATAGAAGTTACAGTTATCAATTCTAAAAAAAAGACGTATCAATGAAATTATGGATTTTTAGAATGAAAGACATAAAATTAAGTAGCAATGAAAAGGTTTTAGTTAATATTAAAGCCAAAACAAGTTCAATATTATTCGGATTAGATGGAGATGGATGGTTAACAGAAGGTAATCTAAAGACTTACTCATAATAGTGATTTTTAAACATCCAAGTCACGAGGTGAAATGCATGATTCCTAGTTAGCAACTGGAAAAAAATGTTTGACGATAATGTTAATCATAATAATGATAATTATAGTTCCTACATAATTTGTGATGAATGTAGTTTGTTAGTTTGTATATTTATTTAATATAGATGATAATTTGATAAGCCGACATAAAGTATTGTATTTACCTGTAAGTCTGTTCGGCGGCATTTTTACTTCCCAAGCTAAAGATCCCCAGTTCAAGTCTCGGTTGAGGACGAAGAAATGAGCCTCACTGTATAAAAACCTAATTTATCACTGTTGACCTAATCAGGCGAGCTTGGAAGCAAGGTTGATACAATTTGAAGCAAAGAACAACATCCCAAAAAGACTACCACCTAAATGGCATCAATTTCTTATTAGAAAAAAAGAAGTTGGAAAAAAACAACAACATGAAACGTATATGTAAAACTAAATAAAAAAAAAGTAATAAATTAAGCGTTAAAATACATTCTAATGTTTTTTTTTTTTTTAATCTTGAATATAAAACAATATATGTGTCTTTTAAAAATATGCTATATTTCTGCTCATATATTGAATTAGGGAGTGCAGTCATTTTATAAGAATGCAATTTGTATTCGTGATGCTTTTTTACACAGATGATGACAGTGAATAAATGGAAGGAGATGATTGTATAAAACACCCCGACAATAAATAGGTAATACATATTGATAGAAAATCAGTACTGTTTTGAGGTTAATAAACATTTTGAGAATAGGGGTAATGGTTTCAATAAAATATTCAGTAAAATTATTAGTGGTATCTGAAGTTGATACGTTTTCCCGTAGGCTAATTTGCGAGTCAATTACTTCCTATTTGAAAAATTTCTTTTAATATCATGAGTGTATTTCTTATTATTAATTGATCTCCAGATACAGTAGAAATGAAAATACATTAGATTTAAAAAATATATATATCTTAAATATAATCTATATCTTGTTCCAAAATATAAACAACAAATGAAATGTGAACTATTAACTCCAAGTCCATTAGCTTAATGAGAACTACAAATTACCCTTTTTTGTAAAACATTGAAATATTTAATGACATTATAACACTTTATAGCTGTGGTTTGATTGATCATGAACATGTCCATGGAATTGAAATAAAATATTACGTCATGATTTGTATTTATTAAAAGTTTGTGTATGGATATCCAGGTTTGTGTGCATGCCTGTTTATGGAAAGAAATCTTTATTAAGTTATGAGTATTATGTAGTTGATAATTGTGCTACTCTCTCTCTCTCTCTCTCTCTCTCTCTCTCTCTCTCTCTCTCTCTCTCTCTCTCTCACATATATATATATATATATATATATATATATTTATATATATATACACATATATATATATGTATATATATACATATATATATATATATATATATATTATATATATTTATATGTAATATACTGTATATATATATATATGTATATATATATATATATATATATATGTATATATATACATATATATATATATATATATATGTGTGTGTGTATATATATATATATATATTTATATATATATATATATATATATATAAATATATATATATGTATACACACACACATATATATATATATATATATATATTTATATATATATATATATATATATGTGTGTGTGTATATATATATATATATATGTACATATATATATGTATATATATATATATATATATATGAATATATATATATATATATATATATATATATGCATACGAGAGAGAGAGAGAGAGAGGAGAGAGAGAGAGAGAGAGAAAGAGAGAGAGAGAGAGAGAGAGAGAGAGAGAGAGAGAGAGGAGAGAGAGAGAGAGAGAAAGAAAACAACTTGATGTTGAGTAGCAAAGAAGCGTAGATATATAGAGAGTAGCGGATCCTTTCAGCCTGATTTAAATTCATTTTTCGAGTATCAAAATCTAGAGCGTCTTAGACTTAGGGCCTTTTTATATGCAATAACCAAAATCGAACGATGCTCTCTCGGATGCATTCAATTTTTATATAGAACCTGTTTTTAAAGCTGCCTTTTCCCAAGAGGCCACCGCCAAACTCTTGCTGTGGCTGCCTGATGCATTTTTTTATGACTGTATATTGCATGCTCCTGGTATAACCTACAGTAGACTCAAGTGTTAGTTTTTTTTTTTTTATTTTCATTATTTTTATCAGACTACTGTTAACCCTCTTATATTTTCATGATTAATAAAAACATGAAATAAAAAAAAATAGACTTCTATAGAACTTGTAAATTACTGTCTAAAAACGACCATATTAACCAGATTTTATCGAAATTGGAAAGGAGAAAATGTTGGTCTTATAATTGAAATAGCCCAATTTTCCCATAAAATGAATTGTGACCTTAAAACATTGAATGAATGATTTTGGGTTTTCTGGCATGAAAGAAAAAATTTACTTCTATAGAACTTGTAAATTATTCTTGTCCAGTTTCTTTTTGTTAGTTATATTGTATTTAAATATAATACTCTGTCTTTAAGAATTATGTTGGTAAGAATGTTTAAATATCTTCCTTGTTGGGACGTTGGAACAAGTCTTTAAAAAGGGATAAGGTTTCTTTGCCCCATTTCCTTTTCAGGTAACGGCTTATTGCAGTAAGTATAAGTAAAATATTTCTAAGAAGATTAGAGCCTTAAAAAATCTTCAACAAGACTTGAATACTGTACATTTATAGAGTATACAACACCAACAAATGCAGCCCTTTCTAGTCCACTGGAGGACAAAAGCCTCTGACCTGTCCTTATTCATATCTGGGTTTTGACCTGTCTTCATCACCGCGCTGGCCACTGTGAATTGATGATGGTGGGAAACTTTACTCTGGTCGCTCACAGCAAAGCTAACTAGCATGGATGGTCTGATTAGTATCCTGCAGTAGTGCTGATTATGGTGATACACAAACACTTAAGGTATCCCTACTCAAAAAGGGATATAACAGAAGAAAAGCTATAATTTCTGCATATTTGGTTTAACCGATGCATTATAGATTAAAGAATCCTCAAGCCAGCAGTACACAATTTTTTTTTCTCTTTATATGCTTATACA
Source organism: Palaemon carinicauda (assembly GCF_036898095.1). Classification (NCBI taxonomy): domain Eukaryota; kingdom Metazoa; phylum Arthropoda; class Malacostraca; order Decapoda; family Palaemonidae; genus Palaemon; species Palaemon carinicauda. The sequence goes on from NC_090726.1 coordinate 729,564, forward strand.
GAATGACAATCAGCAGTACCCCTCTGCACACCATCTTAACTTAGCCGTATCTCTCTTACACTGTTGTACTTCCTGGGTATTTGAGTCTTGTTCTCCAATAAGTCTTTCGTTTTAACTATCTATCAAAATCTTCCCAAAAATTATAAATTCTGCTCATTATTGGCTCTTATTAAACCATTTTTGTTAATTATTTGCTTTGTATACTGATTTATAATTTAAAATACTGCAACGTTTATAATTCCTAGGCTATTCGAAAATCCTTATGGTAACAATTCTTGAAACGCATATAAGAAAACAGTTCATCTCTATCTTCAGTCCTCTCTCTTTCATTCACACTGAATGTCCCCAAATCACCTCCTGCTCGTAAAATGGCCTGACATTTCCTTCGAACAATCCCAGCTTGAGTCGCCAAGAAAATCCAGGTCTCTTTATGATCTATTGGTAAAGATTGATGCATTTCTATCTCTTTTGTAATCATATCATGGCGCCTCCAATTTGCTCTAAAATATACAAATATTAAACATTTACTTTCATGCCTCATTCATACTATCATTGTTTGCTTTATCTTCTCAACTGAAAATTATTCTCAAATATGAGTTCGAACATAAGCGACAAGGAAGTGAAAGAAACTCGTAGAAAAAGACATGTTGATTACCACTTTAGACTGAAAGGAAGAATTGTGCTTCTGTTTTTGGCTGTTTTGGAAAGAGGTTTTTCTTTGGGTTCTTATTTTTTTTTTCGAGCATTTGGTATATATGATCAACAATATTTATGTAGCTATTATTATATATCACATATATATGAATTTATGTAAGTTATATTTTGTGAATAATTTATTATAGCATTCATGCCAAGCTTATAGTAAGGTTTTATAAGCTTTTACTGCTTTAATACGTTTTTTTCATAATATCTATAGTAGTATATGGGTGTGGTTCTCTAAACTAATTCATTTAATTCAAGATAAAAATACTCAGACAATGAACACTTAATTCGTTTGATTTTGCGTCTTCAATTGAAATACATAAACATTTATATAAATATACACAGTATATATATATATATATATATATATATATATATACATAAATATATATATATATATATATATATATATATATATGTATATACTGTATATATATATGTGTGTATACATATATAAATGAATAAATATTCGTCTATCTATCTATCTATACATATATACATGTAGAGGGAATCATGCATATATATATACACATACACACATACACACACACACACACACATATATATATATATATATATATATACATATATATATATATATATATATATGTCTACTGTATATCAGCAGTATATGTTTGTATGTATATTCACATTATGACAAAATTATAACATTGCTCACATAAATCGGAATTTATGATTTGCAATTGGTACCGAAAGCCACAAACATTGCACTGTGAGCGGAATAGGCAAAGAAATTTTCACTAGAAGTAAAAGAACGTTGAATATGAAATTAAGGTCATAACATATGATAAAAAGATTCGAGGAAATTTGAGAGTATACGTTCCTTTAGATGGATTTATACTTATAACCATACAGATTAAAACGGAGAAAGTGGGAAATACGACCACATTTAGCTGCAAACACCATTTTTTTATTGCCCATTAAGAGGCTTACAACAACAATAAGCAAAGTTAAAGGTTTTTATAGGATTTTAGTGTGTATTTTTTTTTCACTTCCTCTCGTATGTTTATTTACGTAATTGTTATATCTAGCTGGGGGTAATATAAATAAATTTCATCTATCATTGTTGACCTAGGATTTTATACGTCAATATATGAAACAGACATGTAAAAGCAGTCCTTGTTATATAGAAAATTTTAGAAATCTTCCAAGGGTAAATATCAATTATAATATTTCAGGACTTTAGCTATAAAGAGCCTGTAATGATATTGGACATAATCAAGGATAAAAAATTATATAAAAACCATTGTTTTACGTATCATTATTAACTATATTCATCTAAATGCAGTGGTGATAAAAATTTAGATATGTATAGAAGGTCTTGATATATATTCAAATTTATCTAAGCTTATACTGTTCACCCCTATTCACCCCTATTAATGCTCCTTTAATAGAAACTTTTCTCAATTAAAACTATAATAAAATGTTTTGTTAGTTTACGAAGTAACGCTGTCTCAAGACATCTTACTGTGTCATTTATAAACTTTACTATCATAAAAGCCGCTATAATTCCTCCCTCTTGCTTCCTCGGAATTTCATGATTATATCTATTTCAGAATTAATACTCATTCATCTTAAACTCTCCATGCCATTCCGGTCTCCTACATCTTAATAATTCTCATTACATGACCACCCGTCATTTTTATTTTCGAACCTCAATAAGACACTCTGTAGTTACTCCAAATCTATAAAAATAGTAATACTGTATTTTGAATGGATCTAAGGCGACCAACATTCACTCCTGATACGGTGATCTGGAGAAGATATCCACGTAAGAGTCAAGAAAGTAACCGCCAACACTTATACTTATTAATACCTTGGAGATCGAACGCCCCAGAATTCAAACAATTCAGTGATTCAGCAAACCATCTGAACAATAATATTCTTCCCGAAGCTCATTTATAGTGCATATTCATATACTTTAATTTTTGGCTTTCTTTTTCACAACTGCATTTGTCTCTTGCACTGATCTTCCACTTTTTTCAAACTTGTATTCAGACATGAAATCATAAAATATAATCCAGCCAATTCTCTGATTACATTATCACGCCCTCTATCTTACTGGTTCTCTTCTTTAAGTATACTTATATATATTCTTATTCAGAAGCCATGAATTTACACTATTTTATCATTCCTACATTTACTCAAGGAACTGTACAGCGTAAGCAACATTAAATCTCCCATCAAATCATTACTTTATAAGTTATATTTCAATATAGAAATTATGCCATGTATATTATACCTAATTCCGAGGATAACAAATTGCGTTCAACAATTCCTGCAGAATCTTTTTTACCTTATCAATGTAAAATATGAATATTTTTGTTATGGTAGATTTGATCGACGACTAAGCACATTTTAAATGAACTCTCTGTGATGCACGAATCATTCCTGTAGTCATTCAAGATTTTTGTGAATTGGACATTACCCAACGAAAGAAATTTTCCTCCAGGTTAGTGTAGAGGGCGGTGGAGAAGGTAAATCAGGCAATCAACCCCTTAATGTAGGGGGTAACGGTGGAAAAGAAGAAAAATGCAGGAAAAAATACTATTTATAATTGAATGATATTGGTAATAGTAGTCAATCGATGAAGCTCACTCTAACCAATTCTAAATTTTGTCAGAGTAATATTTTCATTGCATCTGAATATTTTTTTCAATCCTTTCCCTTTGATTTTTCTTGTAATAAACCTCCTTCGTTCTATTGGAAATAATGTTGTTCTCATTACATATTTCCTTAATTATGCAATGCTATGTTTGTCTAATGTACCTTTATATCAGATAATACCTTGAGTTTTCTTGGCATTATTTTTAGCATATTGATTTTATTCTACCACTCTAATGAAAGTACATCATTTTCCATTTTCAAGTATTATTCCATTATTCAAGTGTTTTAAATACTTCTTCCCATTTATTCTTCACCATACTGTATATGTTTTTATCTGCTTCTATCCGTTATATATCCTGTTTTTTATTACAAGTCTTTTCTTCCCTGTCCTTGTGCATACTTTGTTTCTAATTTATTAACTTTGTTTTATGTTGTCGTGTTATGTTTATCTGTATATAAAATAAGCAGAGAAAAAACCTCAGAGGACTTCTAAGAGAGAGAGTAAGCTTTAATGACATTCTATGCATATGAGATATATAGTTAAGAATATGCTGATATAATGAAAAAGAATAGAATTAATGTAGAACAAAAGATATGTGGTTTATTCTGTTTTCCTTTTCACTGTGGTTAGTTAATATGATATTCTCATATGAGGTCTGACTTATAAGCAAAGAATTTGCTAACAAATATGACTATGAGAACATCTCTTGATGTTAATTATTTTTATATTTTATTCAGTGCAATGTGCACTATTTACGAAACCTCTGTCCAAGAAATATAAATGCATGTTGAATCATAATTTATTCTAATATGAGGTCATACTTATACGCAGAGAATTTGTTAATAAATATGACTATGAGAACATTTTTTGAGGTTAATTGTTTTTATTTTTATTCAGTGCAATTTGCGCTATTTAGCAAACTTCTGTTCACGAAATCAAAAACGTATATTGACTTATTCTTTGGTACTTGGAATCAAGAACATCTCTTGATGTTAATTATTTCTATTTTTATTCAGTGGAATTTTCACTATTTAAAAAATCTCTCTTCACGAAATAAAAATATATATTGGCTTATTCTTTGGTACTTGGAATCAAGAACATTTCTTGATGTTAATTATTTTTATTTTTATTCAGTGCAATTTGTACTATTTAACAAATCTCTCTTCACGAAATAAAAGTGTATATTGATTTATGACTTCTTCTTTTGCACTCAGAATCATATGAAATTTATCTTTTCTTTTCACCCCTGGAAAGAAGGATCCACATCTTGTCTCCGTAGAGGGTGTTAGCGAAATTGGATTCTCACTTTACTGCTCAGCATGTGAAGAAGCTCCGTCAGGCAGAAAAGTGCTAATCATGGCGCTGGAAGAATCATGCACGCTGGAAGGCCAAGAGACAGGCAGCAGAGGTCGGGCCTTGATTTGTCTGCCTTCTAAATCATTTCTTCGCAAATATTTTCATGATTTATAATAACTAAATAACTTGTAGTTTTCAGATTCTAATAATGTTTGAGGAATTTTTAAAAAGAAAATCAATAAAGCTTATATTCGTGATGTAAATTGATAATAATAATAATAATAATAATAATAATAATAATAATAATAATAATAATAATAATAATAATAATAATAATAATAATAATAATAATAATAATAATAATAATGAAAACAGTTTAGAAATAGGAAAGAAAATTTACATTGATATTTCTGCGAAGTATTTTCTAAAAGTAAAACGAGAGAGAGAGAGAGAGAGAGAGAGAGAGAGAGAGAGAGAGAGAGAGAGAGAGAGAGAGAGAGAGAGAGAGATCATAAGGATATTACGATAATTTCGTTTCGGTGGAAAAATATTGGATTTTGGATATTCTCGTACAATTTTTTTTTCTTCGGAAATATACAAGAAGAACTTTACCTGAGGTGTCAGTAATTATAATTATATATTAGTATCCCTTCGATCAAAGGGATTAACCGGTGATGAGGTGTGGGACAGAGGTATATGGAGAAAGTTGACCAGAAACATCGACCCCACATAGAAGTGGGAGAAGATGTAGACAAAGAAGAAGAAATATCACATTATTGATCTTTACTGGGGTTTTAGTCTCTGTCACTTTCTACTGTATTTGCACCTCATATTTTTTTTTCTTTTTCATGCTCATCACTTGCGATTTTTTAATTGAAAAACTATTCTTGCTTATATACTTTATATACTAGGGCTATATTATCTAGTAATCTGAGTAGGTTAGAAATCATGAGACACTCTTATATCTACAGTAATGTATCTTTTGTTAACTCCTATCAATGATGCTCTATTTAATTCTAATAGTCTTTCAAACGGGGCATATATGCTTCATTGTTTCCAACAAGATCTTGTGTTATCATAAGACCAACTTGATAAAAAGCAACAACTGATCTTTACCTCCATCAGTAGACTAAACTTAATATCAAAGAAAATGTATGGCAAAATGCAATAACATTAAGCACGTGAATTTTATATTCAGATTTTACTTGTCAGGATTGAAATGCTTTAGATAATACAATGGTACACTATTAAAAATTTGCATTAACAAAAAAGGTAAATGCCTGGCTATATTTATTCCAGAATTTTTACCGTTTTAAAAACGGATATATTGACGTAAAAGAGTGATATTGCTGTCACCAACCCGTAAAAGATGTTAACAAAGTAAGTTAGATTACTGTCGCCTGTGTTTTACTAAAGTACTGCTGAGAACAATATAGTTTTACGGAGAATTTCCGATTTTTTTAACAGTGTAGAGTGATACGTAGAAATACTATGATGAATACTGGGGAAAAATCTCTTTAAGATTGTGTTGGAAAAAGACGCATTGCCAGTGAAGACAGTGGAAGACTTATGCAGAGCAATCTGGAGTCTCATGAAAATCCAACAAAAGGATATGGTGAGTGCGTGCGAAAGACGGTCGTAAAAGATCTTTATAACTCGCAGCCAGTCTGTCGGGA